>NC_142066.1:75549748-75779748 GCF_059756535.1 Pantherophis guttatus
AATGAATATGGGATGCCTCAGAAATGGGGGAGACCAGTGCTGGGTTTCTACTGATTCACCCCAGTTTGGGCAAACTGGTAGTGGCAGCAGCGGGAGGCTCCATCCACCCGCTTGGACGTCATCACAGACGCACTGCACATGCGCAGAAGCGCCCTGTGCGCTCTCATAATTCTGAACTGGTAGCAAAGGTAAGTGGAACCCACTACTGGGGGAGACTCTAGTGCAGGCATAAACCCACTTGCCTCCAGCCTCCCTAAGCCTCCTTCACCCCTGAGATACCCCATTCTCTGCTTCCTGACTCTTGGAATCTCCACATCCCCATCTTTCAAAGATTTCCACAGCTCAAAAGGCTCTTGTCTGGAAGGAGGACAGGCTGCTCCATTGCAGGGCCATATGGCAGAATTCCACAAGCAGCTGCTTTTTTCTGAGATGCTGGTGAAGCTCTTGGTTTTCCTTTCCTTGCTGATTGCTAGCCTTTCCTCCCCCAACATTAGCAGTGTATCACAGCTAACACTGGGAAGGGAAGCCTACCATTAGCAAGACATCCTTGTTATTTCTTTCCCTGCCTAGTTGGTAGCCTTCGCTTCCCCAGCATTAGGTGCCAAACACTAATATGCTAACACTGGGCAAGGGAAAGTTAAGGCTAGGATGAAAGGATTTCTCCTTGTTAGTTGCTAGCCTTCCCTTGCCCAGTATTAGCATATTAGCATTTGGTTACTAATGCTGGTGAAAGGAAACATCTAGCAAGGAGCAATTCTCTTGGTTCTTCACTGACAAGGATGCACCATCACATGATTGGCAGCATTTTATCCTTTTTTAAATAATAATTTCTCATCTTTAAAATCCAGCCATTCATTCTTCCTTAGCCCTGCATCCCAGACTCACATAAAAGCATTCATACCCAGCTACAAATGAAGCGGCTCAACTGGACTCTACTAAATGTCACACTGCATCCTTACCCACTCCTCCAAATTCTTGCATTTAAGCTAGTGGGTCCTAAAAAGCAAATCTCTGACACAGTTATATTGACACTGCCCAATCAGTTTTTAGTAATGCATGCCAATCCTGCTCTATGTTGTGAATGCATCTCCTGGCTAGACGTTACAATCTGTATATGGAACTTATTCCAGATAGATCCAACCTTTACAGGTCTGTGTAGCAGACAAAGAGAATTAGTGATCTCGCCTACAGGAATTGGTGATTGCCTTTTTCGAAGATCTATTTTCACAAGATCCCTAATGGATTAGTTATACTGCACCAATGCAATGTTCCCTGACAATGCTATTAAGTTTGGCTATTAGCTGATTATCACACGGAAAAGCAAAGCCCAATTTTATCCCAGGCATTGTGATACTATTCTTTGCTGACTGTATCTACTGTTTGAAAGTTAGCTGGCTATTTCTCTCCATAGGATGCAACATTGCAGACATATTGAAATTACTGGTGACAAATAATATAAAACCACTTTTATATAAACCCTCAATTCTAAAAATTCTATTTTTTTAAAAAAAGGCTTTGAATAGGATTGTTTCAGAAATAGCCTGTAGTCTTAGTAATTCAGGAAAGTTTTCAGATGCTACTCTAGTGTTAAAGTTCAAGTCAAGAGTGAAAGTACTAGATAAAATGTTCAACATTCTTATTTGAAAAGTTTTCTCCCCATCACGAGTGCATTTTTAAGTTTTAAAAAAGTGATTAATACAAAGTGAATGAATAATTTAAATAAATCTGCAGAGTCTTTAGTTGTAGAATCTCACTTTGTGCCTAGCCACAAGCAGGGAAATACTGTGAACAGTTCACAGTAAGAACAAAGAGGATATACCATTTCCTTGTCATTCCTTATCTTCCTTTTGTACTTTATTAATGCCTTTGATGTCAGAAAACATGTAGGAAGAAATGGTGGCTAACAGCCAAGTGCTTAAGACCCGTGTATTGCCGTGATGCTACTATAGCAGTGCCAGCAGGACTGGTTGCTGACTTTTCTTGTTAGAATTTAATAAGACAAAGATGTTTGGGGAGGGAAAGTGTAACTATGTAACATGCCTATTAGCACATTCACCACACAGCTCCAGGCAATTCTCAGATTTCAAGACAATAGCGGCCAGCTTGGAACAAATGTCCTACATTTGTTGAGGCTCTTGTTCCTTTTTATTTGACATTCTCACAGTAGAAGAGTACTGTAGAGAATGTCTCATCTCTCTCAAGGAAACTTCTGAAACATAAAGTTGTTATGTGGCTGATTTTACATTGCCTGGATTTATACATGAGAGAAACATGGATTGTTCTAGTTTAGCTCAATATGTATGGAAAACTTTGAATTTGAAATTGATGGTGAATGAGATCATCAGCAGGAGACATGATCTTGCTGGCTTAACATCTTGTTTGTTGTTTTTGAGGAGAGTTCCTTTTTGAAACGTGAAAAGCCCTCAAGTTCAACAGAGGGTTAGCAAGTTTATTTTGCTTCTAATTTCTTCCCTCCTTCCCTCCATTGCTCCCCCTCTCTGTTTCTCTCTCTCATAACAGAAATTAGTACTACCAGATTGCATTATTTTGCCATCAAATTTCAGTTCTGTTAAGCCCAGAACATCATATATATGGGGTCAAAACATTGAGATTATTATTCCAGTGTTAGAAAGGAAAAGTGCTAGTATGCCCTCAAATATACTTACAATGGCATATTTAATTGATCTCCAATCCATTGGACTGTTCAAAAACTCCACAATTCACTTGAACTTGTATGTTCATGTATATGTGGAGATCAAGACATCAACCAATTATCATAGAACAACAAAGGGGTAGATTTTTAAAAAATTCTTTCACTGTGACCACTTTGCAGTTATCTAAATTTCTGCTGTCCAGATCTGATTATGTTAATTTATGTGAGTCTTAAACACATAATTTTAAACTCAAATTCTGTGTCCCCCAGTGATGAGACATGGGTCAATAACGCTTTTTGACATCTTGATGCCTCTGAAACCTTAGTAGCCATTTTAGTGTATCTATTTTTGTCACAATTCTGACTTGTGACCATACCAATAATTTTACTTATTCTATACCTATTAGCATTGCTTCCCTTGCAATACCAGCAGTAAATGAAAAAAAAAATTGTTATACGCAATCTGATTGCTAGATAAATTATTTACTTGAACCATATGAAACCTACAACTCATATAGAAATACTCAGGAATAAGCATGATGACTACTCTATCCTTGGGTAGTGTATATGTACATATGTGCTTGTACAAACAATTCCAGACTGTAGGAAATGTTAATTGTCCAGATCTCTTTGAGTTGGAAGCTGGAAAAATTGCTTCAAAATTGGTTAGCAAATAAATTCATTCCATAAATTCCAGTCATTAATTACACTATAGGAATAGTGGACTAGATTCAAGCAGAATTAAAAGCCCTGGATAGGAAGACCAGAAAAATAATAAATAATGAACCATGCCCTTCATTCATACAGTGATGATGACAGACTCTACTTACCAAGAAAATAGAAAGGTGGATTGTTGCATCAGATGGTTGATGAAGAAAAAAAGGTGATCAGAAGAATATTTGAAGGACAATGAAAAAGATGCACTGAAGTAGTATATCATGAAACCTAAGTACTAAGTACTGGAGAAACCAAACTAACCTACAAGAAAAACCAAATGAAGAACAGAAAAGAAGGCAAATATTATATGGACAATGCATGGTTATTTTTTAATATCAAGCAAAGCAGGTAATAACAAAAGCAGGCAATGGCCAAGGAGCCTGGTGGTGCAGTGGACTGAACTACTGTTAAAGTAGTATTTAGCTGCCAGCTGCCTGCAATTACTGCGAGTTCAATTCTCACCAGGGTCAAGGTTGACTCAGCCTTCCATTCTTCTGAGGTAGGTAAAATGAGGACCCAGTTTGTGGGGGCAATAAGCTGACTTTGTATAAAATAGAACACTGCTTAGGAGGGGCCAAAAGCCCTACTAAGCAGGTTTATACAAAAGTATGAAGGCTATTGCTTAAAAGCATTGTAAGCCATCCTGAGTCTCCGGAAAAGGGCGGCATATAAATCAAACAAACAAATAAATAAATAAATAATAAATAGCTAGCAGGAAAGTTGAAAAAAAGACGGGGTGGCCAACAATTCTGTTTGCATAGAACAAGTGCATAGAAACCCAGAATTGAGAGGACAGCAATAGACAGAAAATGCTACCTCTGCAAAGAAGCTGAAGAATCAACTGACTAGCTGCTATAAAAAAATCACATAGACTAACTACAAACCACAGTAGCAAAGTAACATAAATGATTCATTGGAAGATCTGCAAGAAATGCCATTTGCATGTTAGATAGAACTGGTGGGACCATTAAATTGAAAGTCATAGAAAAAGAAGAAGCCAAAGTGCTCTAGGACTTTAGAATTGAAACAGACAGGAACCTACCACATAATACCACCGACTTAACAATTATCAATAAGAAATTTAAAAAAAATCTTCAGGGTGGACATTGCAGTAGCATAAGACAACAAAATAGAAGAGAAAGAATTGGACAAGATACAAAATACAAAAATGTCGGATACAAATAGAACAATTGTGGCAAAAGAAAGCAAAGTAAGCATAGAGTCACCCAATTTATAATATTGTCAGAACAGTTCTTGTCCAATATTCAAAAGAATGGTTAAAGATGATAATTTCAGAAGCAACAATCCCATTCCTGGGTACAGAGCCATGTCTTCAGGGCCTTGAAATAGGCTAATGGACCTATCTGAAGTCTTGTAAGATGATATACCACAGGGCAGATGCATGATATAAAAGGTCTCTTCCTAGATCCTTGCCAGATGACACTCTGAAGCTGACCTGACCGGAGCCATTTTGGAGCTTCAGCATTGCCACACTGGAGCTGAGGGATAGGGAGGGGCGAATAGAGATAGCTGTGGTTTTATAGGCAAAACAAAATACTTTCACCCTGATTGGATCATGTGAGCTTCAGCATTGTTATGTCAACTATCAGCAGTCTAATTGGATAGAGTTGCTGCTGTTCGCTGAAGTGGCATACAATAATGAGGTGCATAACAGCACCTGTCTGACCCCTTTCCAGGTCACCAGTGGCATGGAATTCATTCCCATGCCTGAACTCCCCATGGACTCCCCCTCCTCCATGTCTCTAAATGAGTGGATGGAAGGGGGGGGGAAATACCAAACAGGCTTTACGAGAAGCGGCAAAAACCTATAAAACTCCACAGCCCCCAATTGCCATTCTGAGTCGGGAGCGAGGTCTACTTCTTAACAAAGTATCTAAAGTTAAAACTCCCTTGCAAAAAGCTAAGGCAAAAGTTTATAGGGCCTTTCCCTACAGTGAAAGTAATCAACCCTGTTATGGTACAGCTTCAACTCCCTCACTTGCTAGGGAAAGTGCATCCGGTCTTTCACAGCAGCTTGTTAAAGCTGGCGGTAGGCTCCCAGATCAGACCGGTAGATCAGGCAGTCCCAAAACCGATAGTGGTACATGGGGAAATGCATTACAAGGGGAAAAAAAATCCTGGATTCTAAATTGCATGGGGCAGACTGCAGTACTTGGTGATGTGGAAGGGGTATCCCCTCTCTGAGGCCACCTGGGTCAAGAGCTGGAATGTGAAGGCAGATATGTTGGTCGAACATTTTCATGATGAATACCCCTGGAAACCTAAGGGGCCTCTTGGGGAGGAAGGGGGTTAAGCTGAACCTTGATTAACCTCTATGATTTCTTTTCCTTGTAGGAAGTCCTTTTCAATTAAGAGGAGCCGCCTGTCAACTCTGAAGCTGACCTGACTGGAGCCATTTTGGAGCTTCAGTGTTGCCACATTGGAGCTGAGGGTTAGGGAGCTGAGGTCTCATATTTTATATTATTACAAATCTAAAGCAAGGAATGGCTGATTTCCTTTCAGCAGCTTCTAATATGCTGCTGATGGTTTTAAGTAAAAACCTGAGATTCATTCACCAGAACCAAATGCAGAATAGTTCCTTGGGGAGGTAGATATTTTACCAAATTTCTTCTAAGCAAAACCCAGAAGATATATCTTTTCACCTAATGTTTTTTTGGCCAAGCATTCCAGCAACTAAATTGAATATGAAAAATGTTTTTCTTTTTTGCTATGAGGTAGTCATTTAGAATCAGAAATGCTTGAAGGTTTTTTTCTGCTAGACCTTCCAAGATCCATATGAAAATTTTTTGAAATTCCAAAATATCTTCCACATTTTTTTGCCTTAAAAAAAATTGCCAAACAAGAATGCACTCTTACCCCCCACCCCCACTGATGTTGAACATGGCTGTTTCATAGGGAAAATATATATTTAATTTAATTTACATATACATTTAACTAAAATTAAATATCAATAATTTAGATACTCTCATCACATATTTAATAATTTTCTTATGTTGTATTAGAAATGACAGACTAAAAACAAGATCTTTAATGGCTGCATTCTGGGTCTTACTTTGTATCTTCCATTGTACAATAAATGCCACAGATCACAGACTAGTAGTCTAATTTATCACTCTCCCCAGCCCATAACGATTTTTAGATTTGTTTTGGTATAACCTCTACAGGTTTTTGAGGGAGAGTATTTTAATCACAAGCATCCCCACAAGTCTATTGAGATTCTCAGTCATCCAGATCATAGTTGTCCCAAAGGTACTTTGTCAGGAGGAAACTGGACTTTCTTGTTTTTCCTTTGAAGACATTTCACTTCTTATTCAAGGAGCTTCTTCAGCTCTGACTGAATTTCCATTCCCCACCATCCAGTCAGAGCTGAAGAAGTTCTTGGCTTAGAAGTGAAATGTGTCAGCCTCCGCCTTTTTATTGCTTGCTTGCTCGGCTGCCATTGTAACGGGGGGAGGTGGGAGCTGTTTGGATGTCTGGGAGGGAGAAGTGAGCTGGTGGAGAAGAGGGGAGAAAGTTTTCCTCAGCATTTTCTCTGAAGCTGGGAAGAGCGCTGATAACCACTCAAGATCAACCATCGTAGCATACCAGGAGGATGGCACCATCGGAAGATACACCCACATGACCCTTGGGGGGAATGTGGATTGGATAATCCTGACTGGATGATTGGGGGGAGGGTTTTAAGGATGCTTTCTATATGTGATTTTCATGCCTATTGCCTCAGACCTTGCTTTTCTTTGGTTGCATTCAGTTCATACTCAGTAAAAGTACCTTTCTCTATGAAAATGGAGTTGTGTTTTTTCTTTCTTGAGTATTGAAAGGAGGCACACCTGACATTAAGAAAGGTCTGCAATTAACAGCCATCCCGGAAAACTACCGTGGGGACTGACCAAGACAGCGACCAGGAGCAGATGGGAGCTGCTGGTTCCGTGATATCGGGGTTCCGTTACACCCCGGCTGGGAGGTTTCAGAGTGGATGGCTGATTTACAGTTGGAGGAAAAGCCGGAGAGAGCCAAATGGTTGCTGGGCGTGGGGAGGTTACCGGAGCTGGAGAAGACCCCCCCAAGGAGTAACAACTACCAGACGCTGAGGCAGAGATGCTGCTTGGCAGCAAGAGCAGAAAGAAAATCTTCTGATCACTCAGGCTTTGCAACTACTGAGAGAGGCTGCTGAGAGTCATAAAGCCCATGAAAGGTATGGATTGCCTGCCAGGGGGGAGGATGAACACCCCGGGAGTGAAACAGAGGCTGCTGCTTGTGTGGAAGAGAGAAGAGGCTTGCTTCACCTCTGTGGTGAAGCCCAGGAAGAGACAGCTCAGGCCTCCGGAACTCAAGGGGCTGCTGCGTGCGGTCCAGGGCCCCCCTGCTGGGCAGGCCTTGCTACAGAGGTGAAGCAAGCCCAAAATTCCCTTACTATCAGTGAGATACGGGAGAGATCCGAAAGGGCTGGGATTCTTTTTAACCCAAGTGTGGAACCACATGCAGGACTGGGGGGAGGATTTCCCCTCAGATACCGCACACATGAGGTGTGTTACCAGGGCCCTGGAGAGGGTGGCAGTTGAGTGGATGGTGGGACTCCATAATGAAGATTCCCCTCTGATGAGGAATTATGACCAGTTCATGGCAGCTCTCAGAACATGCTTTGAGGACCAGTTAGCTGAGCGAAGAGTGAGAATTAGAATGAAGTTCATACATCAGGGACAGAGATCAGTGGCGGAGTACACCCAGGAGTTCTGCGAGTTGGCACCCTAAATGAGAGGGTGGTCAGAAGTAGCCCTGCTGGAGAGCTATAAAGATGGACTAAATGAGGATGTCTACAAGGATTGCTGCTCCCAAGGGTCCCCTAGGGATCTGCAGAGTTGGTACATGCTGGCCGCTGACGTGGCCAGAGATAGTTTCCGTGGTGGGTGCACCTGGAACTAACCACCCTCCTCATCCCACAAGGGGGCTCCAAAGGCTGCAGTGGGACCAGCAGGCTCCAAGCCGAAGTCCTCCACGTGTTTCAGATGTGGAAAGGAGGGGCACTGAGCGGCTGAATGTTTCTCTAAGCCTGGACCCAAGGCGACCCCTAGTGGAGGGAAGAGAGCTGACAAAATGTCCGCAAAATCCCGCAAAGCCGGCCTAAAAGGGGTAGAAGTCATTGAGTTCGCTCCCCTGAACCAGGGTGAGTTGGGAACTCCAATCCTTGCCGATGACAGCGAAACCGAAACCGATTCCAACGAGGACCTCCTGGTAAGTCAGAATGGGGGACCCATGACCATCCCATTGGAACTAAAAGTACCATCCACTGGGGCCCACAGGAAGATGCTAGCCCTTCTATATTTGGGATGCACCAAATGTGTCATCAGCCCTGAGATTGTGGAACAGATGGGTCTAAAACGATGAAAAGGCCCATTGCCTTCTGTCAGCTAGATGGATCAGTAGCTGGGGTGGGGGTCCCAGCCCATTTTGTAACCGGACTGATTGAGATGAGGATGGGGGATCACCTAGAAACTCTGAGTTTTATTGTGGCCCCTGGCATGGAACGACCCCTCCTACTTGGGTTGCCCTGGCTCTGAAAATGGAACCTGCATATAAATTGGAAGACGAGCGTGTGGCGCATCCACTCTAATCAACAAGGGAAGAGAGGGGAGAACCCCTATTGTGTGGCCAAAGTGGCAAGCGAGGGGGCAGCGACTGCAACGGAACCCATTGTGGGGGAAGAAAAGATCCCAAAAGAGTACCGGGACCTCCGAAAAGTGTTTAATGAGAAGGCATCAGATGTGCTGCCCCCCCACTGGCTACAGACTGTAGTATAGAAATCCTTCCTGGGGTAAAACTCCCTTAACCAAAAATCTATCCCATGACCCCGAGAGTTGGGGGAACTACGAGACTTTATTAATAAAAACCTAAAACGCGGCTTCATCCAACCGGCTAGGCTGTGTGTAGCCACCCTGGTACTATTTCGGGAGAAGAAGGATGGGTCTTATTGTCGAGTAGCAAATCTCCTCGACACACACGTGATGAACCTGATGGCAAGAACCTTACCCATGCAGGGAAGGGGTGTTCAAGAATACATCTGGATTCAGCAACAAAGCACGGTGGATGAGGGTGCGCGTATAGGAAACACATTGATGGTGATAGGTGACGGACAGTGTAGGAAAGAGGAAACTGGGGGGGGGGGAAACCCAGGCAATCTGAAGCAAAAGTGGCAACGACAGCTGATGACATCATTCACCGGCATTCTCAGCCTTCGGATGGGAGGGGCAGGAGCTGGCGGTATATTCAAAGATGCTACAGCTGTAAACTCATTTACAACGCCTATAAAACCGCAGCAACTGAGCAGCCAGCTAACTCCATCTTTGAGCTGAAGTCACAGCGCCAGCGTTTTCTGTAAGACCGTCGTGTTAACCGAGATTAAACCCTGGGTTGTATTAGCCAATTCCGTATGTGTGTTTTGCTTTACCCAGCTTTGGACAGACGGTTCCTGGAACGCTGAGACTTATCGCCTGGTGGTTGACTATCGGAACCTGAACGCAATTTGCATAGCAAACATCTACCCCCTGCCCCTCATGAAGAACATGCTAGCCCACCTGGGCAAGGGAAGGATTTTTACTAAGCTGGACTTGTGGGAGGCGTATTATAGAGTTCGGATTAAGGAAGGTGATGAATGGAAAACTGCCTTCAACTGCCTACTGGGATGTTTCCAGTTTAGGGTGCTCCCTTTTGGACTGCAAGGAGCCCCTGCAGTGTTCATGCAACTGATCAACAAAGTACTGCATGAACACCTTTACAAGGGGGTGCTGGTCTACCTTGATGACATTCTTATTTACACTGAGACCATGGACGATCATGTAAAACTGGTGAGAGCCGTCCTGAAAAAACTTAGAGCTGCTGAGCTATATGCTAAACTATCAAAATGTGAATTCCACCAGACTAAAATTGACTATCTGGGGTACCACATTTCACATGAGGGGACAGAAATGGATCAGAAAAGGTCCGGGCTGTGTTGGAATGGGCTCCCCCACGCACCTGCAAACAACTACAAAGTTTCCTAGATTTTGTTAATTTCTATCAACAGTTCATTCCCTCGTTTGCAAAAATTGCCTTACCGATTACTAACCTTCTGAAAACAAAAGGAGAGGAGAGGCCAAAACCCTCCCAGCTTCTCCAGTGGACTATGGACTGTCAGGTGGCTTTTGAGAAACTGAAATGACTGTTTGCTGCCAAACTGGTCTTTAAACATCCTGACAGGGAAGCCCTGTTTGTTTTTCAGGCCGACGCCAGCAATGTGGCCATTGGGCAGATGCAAATGCTGAGGGGAATTTGCAACCCTGTGCCTATACCTCTTGGAAATTATCTGAGATCGAGAGGAGATGGGCCATCTGGGAGAAGGAGGCTTTTGTTGTTCGTTGGGTACTGTTAACCTGGAGCATTTCCTGGAAGGGGCAAAGCACCCCTTTGATGTGTGGACTAATCACAAAAACTTAGAGGCTTTAAAAACACCATGAAAAACTGTCACCTAAGCAAGTCAACTGGGCCCAACACTTTAACTGATTTAATTTCTCCCTGCACTACCTTCCTGGAGGGAAGAACTTTATGGCAGATGCCCTCTCAATACTGCCTCATTACAATAGCGTTTGAGAGGAAGTAATTCGTCCAGTTATCCCCTTGAAACAGCTGACAGCACCAATGGTTACCAGAGCCCAGGCAAAAGTAGATCTAACCTTGTCCAGCGATTTGAGTAAGCAGTTGAAAAAAGCACTAAAAACTGATGTGTGGTTTTTAGGCCACTCCAATGAGTGTACACTTCGGGAGAGTCTCGCCTGGGTGGGAGCCAAACTGTATGTCCCCACCAGTCTGAGGGGGACAGTATTACAATATGCCCATGATGCTAAAATCGCTGGGCATTTTGGCTTTATGAAAATATTACATTTAGTTAAACAACAATTCTGGTGGCCGGCACTGAAGAAAGACATAGAAGCCTATGTGGCAAGCTGCCCCATATGTGCTTCAGCAAAGAGGCCTCCTGGGAAACCACCTGGGTTGCTTCAGAGTGTAGTCAGGCCGGGAGCCCCAGGGAAGGAGATCTCCATGGATTTTATTGTTGAGTTGCCCGAAAGTGGAGGGAATAGAGTCATTTGGGTGGTTACTGATTTGTTTTCTAAACAAGTGCATTTTATCCCATGTCCCAAGATCCCTTCAGCTAAAACTCTGGCTAAATTGTTTGTCCAACATGTGTACAGACTACATGGGGCTCCAGAGCGAATAATCTCAGACAGAGGAGTTCAGTTCACCTCCCACTTTTGGAAGGAGTTCCTGAGGTGGTTAGGCTCCACCCAGGGGTTACGCTCCACCCACCACCCTCAGACCAATGGGGCTTGTGAAAGAACCAACTCGGTGTTGGAACAATACCTTAGATGTTACATAAATTATCAGCAAGATAACTGGGTGGACTTGTTGCCATTTGCAGAGGTCGCCTATAATAACTCTATATACAGCAGTACTGGGTTTATCACCTTTAAGGTAGCCTCCAGCCAAGACTTTGTGCCCATCCTGGAGTTACCTCAGGAAAACCCACAGATACCTTCTTTGGCTGAATGGATTGAACAGCTACGTGGTACTTGGTATATAACATGTAAGGCCCTGGACGAGGCTCATCAAGCTCATAAAGTCCAAGCTGATAAGAAAAGACTTCAGGGTAGGGACTATATTTATTTATTATTTATTTTGTCACATTTCTATGCCGCCCAACTCCCAAGGGACTCTGGGCAGTTTACAACAATGAATAAAACAATGTGAATAATCCCATAAAAATGTTAAAATGAAAAACATTAAAACATTAAAAACATTAAAACACATGCACTCCAATTCATGGCCGGGTCTCACAAGATCATTATAATGAGATCAATGGCCCCAGGCCTGCCAGAAGAGCCAGGTCTTCACCGCTTTGCGGAAGGCCAATAGGGTGGGGGCGGTCTGGACCTCAGGAGGTAATTGGTTCCAGAGAGCCGGGGCAGCCACAGAAAAGGCCCTCCCCTGCGGGCCCGCCAACCGACATTGTTTAGCTGATGGGACCTGGAGGAGATCGACTCTGTGGGATCTTACCAGTCACTGGGAGCTATGTGGTAGAAGGTGGTCTCGAAGATAGCCTGGCCCTGAGCTATATAGGGCTCTAAAGATAATGACCAACACCTTGAATTGCACCCGGAAACCAATAGGGAGCCAGTGCAGCTCACGGAGAATTGGTGTTCTGTGGGTGTATCTAGGCGCACCCAGTATAACTCGCGTTGCTGCATTCTGGACCAACTGTAGTCTTCGAACACTTTTCAAGGATAGCCCCATGTAAAGCGCGTTGCAATAATCCAACCGTGAGGTGACAAGGGCATGAGTGACTGTGAGGAGAGCCTCTTGATCCAAGTAGGGTCGCAATTGGTGCACCAGATGAACCTGTGCAAAGGTCCCCCTAGCTACAGCTGTCAGATGTTGTTCCAGTCTCAGCTGTGAGTCTAGAAGGACACCCAAATTGCAAGCCCGTTCTGAGGAGGGCACTTTCTCACCCCCCAGAATCAAGGATGTACAATCGACATAGTCTTTAGGGGGCAATACCCAGAGCCATTTGGTCTTGTCTGGGTTAAGTCTGAGCCTGTTGACTCCCATCCAGATCCTCACAGCCTTCAGGCACCGGCACATCACATCTACTGCCTCACTGAACTGACGAGGAGTGGATATATTCAGCTGGGTATCATCCGCATTTTGCTGATATCCCACCCCGTGTCATCAGATACCTACTATGAGGTAGGAGATAGGGTTTTCCTTTCCATCAAATACTTGCAAACTACCCAAAAGTCGAAAAAACTTGGGCCCAAATATGTAGGCTCTTTCCCTATCGTACACATTGTTAACCCAGTTACGGTGCAATTAGAGCTGCCTAAAACTTGTGAAGGATTCATCCGGTGTTTCTTGTCAGTTTGCTGAAACCAGAGCATTCGTCCCCTTTGCGTCTGGACCAAGAACCTCCTCCTGTCCCTGTACTCATTGAAGGGGAACAGCATTTTGAAATCAAAGAAATATTGGATTTGAGGAAACATCGCGGTAAGGTGCAGTACTTGGTGGCCTGGAAACATTTCTCTTTAGCTCAGTCTGAATGGGTAAATAAGCGAGATGTTAGGACTCCGAAGCAGGTGCAATTATGTTATTCCAAATATCTTGATAAACCTTAATCTTGGAGCTGTGCTCATGTTCCTCGTTATGTAATTATCTATTTTCCCTTATTCTTATGTAGGAATAATGTCTCTTCTGCAGGAGGGCCGAATGTCAGCCTCCGCCTTTTTATTGCTTGCTTGCTCGGCTGCCATTGTAACGGGGGGAGGGGGGAGCTGTTTGGATGTCTGGGAGGGGGGAAGTGAGTGGTGGAGAAGAGGGGAGAAAGTTTTCCTCAGCGTTTTCTCTGCAGCTGAGAAGAGCGCTGATAACCACTCAAGGTCAACCGTCGTGGCATACCAGGAGGATGGCACCATCGGAAGCTGCACCCCACATAACTCCTGGGGGGAGGTTAATCCTGACTGGATGATTGGGGGGAGGGTTTAAGGATGCTTTCTATATGTGTTTTTCGCGCCTATTGCCTCAGATCTTGCTTTTCTTTGCTTGCATTCAGTTCATACTCAGTAAAAGTACCTTTCTCTATGAAAATGGAGTCGGGGTTTTTCTTTCTTGAGTATTGAAAGGAGGCACACCTGACACTTGTCTTCAAAGAAAAGAACAAGGAAGTACAGTTGCCTCCTGAAAAAGCACCTTTGGGACAAGCATCCTCACAGTTAGAGATAGCTCAAGTAAGTTATTTATATTAATCATATATAAGCATCTCAAACTGCTTAAATGCCACGTGACTAAACACCGTAATTCTCATAACATGAAGCTGCCAATTCATTCTGGAGAACAAATGCAGTCGAAAAAACAGGTACAGGCAAGCTGTACATATTAGGATCATCTTTATTATGAAGATGTAATGCAATTACATGGGATGCAATTGATGGGATGCAATTCCCATCTTCCATAGAATAAATTTTAAACATATGTGTTTCCATAACAACAGTTAAATACGCATATCAGTGGTGGGTATTGCTTTAATCCCAGATAAAAAGTTTGCTTAAGTAACTCAGGCTGATTTCAATATAGAAAAAATTACATGCTTTGCCCGGATTATAGGCTCTTTCTATTTCGTCCAGTAGATGGTGCTCAAACATTAAATTGAATTAGCAATTTTGCTAATCAAAATTTATATTAAATTTTCAGCTTTGGATACAAGTTAACTCATGGAGGAGGTTAACTATCCTTCATCAGACATCAATAGTAAAAAAATGGAGCTGAATGCATTTTATTGTCTAAACACTTTTTCTTCAAGTACCACATTCTACGAAAGATTTTAGAGTGCATTTGAAAAAGAGGAGAAAAAAAGAATTTATCCATTCTTCCCAATAGAAAGCTATCACAATAAGTAGTGGTCCTGACTTTACAATCTTTCTTTTGCAAGAGCATAAAGTAAGGACTCACTCAAGCCAAACTCTTATACATATAAACTGTTTACTAAGTAAGTTCTATTAAATTATGCCAGATTTACTTCCAGTTAAATATATGCTAGACTGTAGCCTAAAATATTAAAATTGAAGGGGCCACATACCATAGAGAAAGGAAAATTTATTATTACCACAGATTTTCTCAATTACGTTACTATACACATTTTGCAAATATATTTTTTCCCAAATTGTTGCTTGTCATGTTAAATCCAGATTAGAAAGGAATTAAAAATATTGTGCCCAAAATTGGATATAAAATATACAATTGACCTAGTGTTCAATGAAACATAGATTTGCAGTTAGGTCTATCACTACTATAAAACAGATTGAAAAGATCCACTGTAAAAAAGGATTTCTAAATGATAATTACAGCTAATAAATGGAATAAAACAATTGTGTCTGATGACCACAATTGAATCCAAAATTTTTGTTGCTAAACAAGACAGTTGTTAAATGACTTTTGCCCCATTTTATGACCTTTCTTGCCACAGTTGTTAAATGACTCACTGCACTTGTAAAGTTAGTAGCATGGTTGTTAAATGAATCTGGCTTCCCAGTTGACTTTGCTTGTCAGAAGGTCACAAAAGGTGATCACATGACCCCAGGACACTGAAACCGTCATACATATAAGTCAGTTGCAAATTATCTGTATGTTGATCATGTCACTATGGGGATGCTGCAACTGTCTTAAGTGTGAAAAATGGTCATGTCACTTTTTTTCAGTACTGTTGTAACTTTAAATGGTCACTAAGTGAACTGTTGTAAAATGAGGATTGCTTCTGGCTTTAAAGAAATGCTAGCTTCACACCTTACAGATTTTTCTCCTTAAACATCAAATTGTTTTGTAGCTTGAAGACACTTTTGTATATTTCTGGCAGAAAGTGCACACAAATAGGCTTCCAATAGTGATCCAGCAAAGGGATTTAAGATATTTTCTGAACTAATTACTCCATCATCTCAATTAAAAAGGAAATGATGAATATAGACAAAATTTAAATTCCACCCATGGTATTTCTGATTGCAGATTCTAAAAACACTCAGAAAAATCAGGAATAGAATGGGTCAAGAACTATAAGATTTTTTTTTCTTTTTTTGAAATATGACAAATACATACATCATCTAGTGACTCTAACTTTTGTTTTCAAAAGCCATTTTTCTAGATGCATTTGGAAACTCCAAGAAGTCATAGTTTATGGTAAACTACTATTCAAAAAAATCTTTGATAATTGTGGGTGTCTTGTCTTAGTCCCCTTGCTGGTATTCAAAGGCATTCTACTTAAACATGAACACACATGCACACATACACGGATGGACACCCACACCCACACACCAACTGCCTTCTAAAAGCCTCTCAGCCATCTATCATTTTCTGATAGTGGCATTTGGCAATATTTGGTACTTGAATTCCTTTTTATTCTTATTTAAGCTCCCATTTACAATACTGCTATTCAAATAAAGAAGGATCCAGAACATTTTTAAAAAATGCAAACAAGCCACCAGAAAGGTCTCAAATCATTATCTTCCCATTTGAAATGAGCCAAGGAGAGAAACGGGGTGGTGGCATTAAAGTACATTTGCCAAGGTCACTTTAACCATTTAGCTCAGTAAGGATAAGAAGTTATGCCAAGGGAAGAAAATATGTGAAAGCACATACAAAAGGAAGCTGTAAAATGCCAAATTCTTCCAGCTAGTCTTCAAAGGTCAGTGAAATGATACCCTGATTTATCTATAATAAAAAAGCTTTGAAGTCCCAAACCCTGATAGAGGAGCACAAACAATAGCTGACAAAAAATAGTCTCCTGTTTTTAAAGCTTTTTAAGCTTCTTAAAATGATGGTATATATTCAGAATGCTATTCCTTTAAGACAAAAATTGCTTCTTCTGAGAAACCTTGAAGTATGATATGGTGATTCTTTTTATTTATCATGTTTTCTTTTAACTTACAAATGCTGATTTGTAGCTATGCTTGATAAATTACAAGGTTAATCCTAACATTATCTAGATATTGCTCTATTGTGAATACGGCAAGCCAAAGATTTTGTTTTTCTGCCACACTAACCACAAATCTTTAAACTGAAAGGCATCTGAATCTACAGGGACCCAGTTTAAACACAAAGATTAAACCAACCTACCAACAAATAGAAGTTCTATTTTAGTAGCAGTACATTTTGGAAGGTGAAAAAGATATGAGGAAAAAGTATAAAATTTACTTTGGAGGCTCTTCTATATATCACACCATGAGGAGACATTTGATTAGTAGGAAAATATGAAAGGGGATTTCAGGACTTCTTGATCTGTTCTTTGTTTCAACATTGGGCTAGAAGACTTTTTCTGTTTTGGTTCCATCCAATTTTTAAAGGGTATTTCAGCTCCCTTATATTTAAATTAAAAACAAATGTCTTAATCTTTTAAACTGCACAGATATTTTGGAGAGGCAAAATGGCAATAAACACTTTGTTTTACAAATTAATAGCCTTATCTGTGCTGTCTGTTCGCCTTCTTGTTCATACAGGTTAGGAATCACTAGCAATGCTCCCAATTTACCTCCCTTCCTTCCAGGAAGTTTTTCCTTCTATGGTTTTAAAGTATCATTTTGCCCTTTTATTGCTCTCAGCTGGCACATTTTACTTGTTTCTAGACTAATCCCAGCCTCGAACTGGTTATTTTGTAACTGCTTTTCAAAGAGTTTCTTCAACAAAGCTTTTTTGCTCCCTCTCTTATAAGAGCATAGTGGTTATAGGTCTTGTTTCATATGCTTATGTCAGACTTCTTAAGAATAATTATGGTTTATATTTTATTTTTTTCTACAAAGAAAAAAAAAGTAATAGTATCAACCACTTATCCATTTAAGACTTAACAACAGACACAAAAGTGATTGATCATTATCACTTGGAAGATAAAAGTGAGAAGGTGCAACATGATGAAAACTCTTCTATTGGAGAACACAATATTCTGTAGTCTGAAATGAATCCTTTTCAAGATGTTGCCAATCCAAACAGGTTACTCTTAAGCCTGCTCAGAGTTTAAAATGTGTATGGTGTAGAACAGGAACAGCTTAAAACTGCAGTATGGTATGCCCAAAAAAATATAAAATAGCAATACTGCACTTTCATTTAAATTCAGCACTTGGCATTGGTTGCCTTAACACAGTTTGGCCAGCATTCATTCTCTCAAACAGACATTTAGCATTATTTTACACTCAATCACATAATAAACTTAAAAATAATTATTTTCCAATATTAAAGCTACCAGACCTGGACTGTGGAAAATGTAGATGAAAATTAGAATGGGAACTTTCAGTATTTCCTCCCTGCCATCTATTGGTTGTCTGGATTTCTAAAGCCAAGGTATTACTCTTTCTTCTTCTAGCCATTGCATTTTATGCCTGCCTTATTCCAATCTCTAATGTCTGCATTTTTCAAGACTGATATTTTAATTGTTCAGAACTTCCACGTGTACTTTGATTTTGATTTATTTTATACACATATATTTTAATATTTCAAGAATTCATGCTTAAAAGTGGCATAAAAAAATAAAACTTAATTTTATTTAGTTTTTCTGATACAAAGAGCCCTAGTGGTGAAAACAAAACCTACTTATTTTTGCAAAATCAAGATGATGTTAAATTATAAATGTATGACTCTTGAAACAGAATTTCATTCCCCTGCATTTAAAAAAACATAAAAACTAATGACTTACAGTAGAGGGAAATGAGTCTAAAGGTTTTGTATGTACTGTAATTGCTCACAGTTCATGAGAATTTGTGCAAGAAGGCAAACATCTTGTGTGAGATCATAAGATTTCCTCATTATCTCATTTATTTGAGAATTACATTGCTAAAATATCCAGATTTCATGAGATGAAATCACTCTTTGAGCAGAGATACGACTCTCAGACTTTTACACAAGATCTTGCTATGGCTTTGAAGCATCACCTTGCTTTATACTTTTCTTTGTAATGATAAAAGTATTAATAATGTTTAGATTTCTTTTAACGATTTCAGATCATTATTAAAATGTTAGCTACCAAATGATTTAACACTACATAATAGCATTAATCTATTAAAAATATAAGCAGTTAATAGTGGAGGACATTGGGGAACATTTATTTATACAACATCATAATAAACAGATACTTGTGTTGTGATCAGTTATTTAACGATTCTATATGGCTGCACAATAAAATACAAATTAACAATAGCAACTGCTAGATTAAAGTATTTTTGCCCTAAACAATCAATAAACACTTGGATCTATTTTTAGTCAAATGAAAATTGCCTGCACTGAAAGTTCATATGGTTTTCTTGTTTTAACTAATTTAAATGTTTTTCAGCATGACAATAAGAAAGAGACATGTACCTTGCTTACCTATTGAGGAAGTGGGATGGAGATCCATAGCACATTCTCCAAATCAGAATGTATTGGCTGGGTAAACAATCTCTAAGTGATAATGACACAAGCCAAAAAAAGAATTTCTAGATAATAATTAGTATTTTTAATGAAATACAAAGGCATTTTTATAACCCACACAACTCCTACAGATAGTCATTGTTTAGCAACAACAGTGATGAAAAATACCGTTGTGGCCAACCCTTGCATTTATGATCTTCGCACATTTGTAAAGAAAAAGAAAGTTGAAGTAAGATCAGGAGTAAGCCATGGTTTCACTTAGTGACTGAATTGCCAATGCCATTTGTGTTCATTAGACAAGTACTATTGTATTCTACCAGGCTTTCGGTAGGAAAGCTGCTGCATTTAATAGTAGCTGTAGCATTTGAATTACTTCTATAGTCAGCCCTATTACATAAAATTGTAAACTTCAAGTGAGGCATAAGATCATTGTTATTATTTATTTATTTAAATCTATTAGCCATCCAACATGCAATGGATTCTGGGTAAAAAATAACTAAAGGCATGAATTACCATTGCCAGTATCGTCTGATCCAGAAAAGGCTGCACCTTGCTCACTGGGCAAAGGATCTTCCAGGTACCACCTTCAACAGTTAATTCACCAAGAGTTATAGCTCAAGAGAGACCCCTAGTTTGTGTACATGCTATTTAAAAGACATTGATTTTATTTACTAAATAATACTTTATATCTTCCTATTTTATAAAGGAGATTCACAATAAGAGAATTAAATAAGCAATCAAGTAAATTAAACAGCTATCAATTTAATCTGAAGTAATGGGCAGCCCAAGGATCATCATTGATGAAACATTTATCAAATGTTTTCAAGACTTTCTCAAAAGCTAAGAGATTGGTTGCATTCCTTACTTGTTTTTTTTTTTTTTACAGGGTTGTAGGGGTTAACTGCTACTGGATCTGGAAGTATGTGTATGTATAAGCAATATTCTTTCTACAATCTGCAAGCACCAAATCAAGACAGACACATTTCTTATATGGCACAGTGTAGAGAACAGAAATTGAATATCATTAGTATACTTATGACATTTCACTTCAAATCAATGGCTTCTCCCATCCAGTTGGTGGGAGCTCCCAATGGTGCTAGTTTTCATTAATTTAATTTATTTTTAACCTGCTTTTACTCAAGGTGAAACGATACCTAATATTTCTTCCTTTTCTGTTTTCATCACAACAATAATCCTGGGAGTGAGTTGGGCTGAGAGAGAATGGCTCAATGTCACTGAATTGGCTTTTGTACCTAAGATGGGTACAAAATAGATCTAGAGACTATGACAGAAGTCATGGTCTCTAGATCTAGCTTGGTTCCTTAAGCACTAGACCTGTGATGGCGAACCTATGGCACGGGTGCCACAGGTGGCACGTGAAGCCATATTGGTGGGCCCACAAGCTCAGCTCCATTTTTGGGCCTTCTGGGCCCATCTGAAGTAGGGAAACAGGCTGTTTCCAGCCTCCGGAGGGCCTTGGAGGGGTGGGGAAAGCTGTTTTTGCCCTCCCCAGGCTCCTAGAAAGGCTCTGGAGTCTGGGGAGAGCAAAAGATGGGCCTTCTGGTCCCACCAGAAGTCAGCAAATGGGCCATTTCTGGCCTCTGGAGGGCCTCCGGGGGTGGGGGTGGGTGGGTGGGGAAGGCTGTTTTCTTGCAGATCTTTCAATGCACCATTGCTGCCATTTTGTCATGCTGTTGTTTGTAGTCAGTTTGTGTAATCTTCTTACAGCAGCTAATCAAATACACTATTTCTTCAGGATTTTTTTTTGCTGAGGCAGTGTTTCCTGTCTATTGTTGTCTTTTCAATTCTGGGTTTGTATGCATTTATTTTTCAGGGTGTGAGTAACTAGTGCAGGTCCCCACAATCTTGAATAAAACACATTTGGCTCACCACATGAAGTTATGTCAAGGGTTTCTTAGCCACTACTGCCACCTGCCCTGTGAGCAGGAGTTGCGTGTCTAAGAGTCTAGGACAGGGGTCTGCAACCTTAAACACTCAAAGAGCCATTTGGGCGTTTCCCACAGGAAAAAAATCACTGGAAGACACAAAATTGGGGGGGGGGGCATGGCTAACTCCACATCACTCACTCCTACCCAGTTACATGACCCCCCCCAGTCACGCCTATCCAGCAGGTCATTAGGACAGAGAACCAGTTGTTAAAAAACACCACACAGGGAACCACAAAAACCTTCTCTCTCTCTCTCTGTCACGATAATTATTATATTATATGGTTGTTATTATTATAACAATAATAATAACAACAGGCTGCAACTGAAAAGAGTCTCTTTTAGATTACTAAAGGCAATAATCAAATAAGGTGCTTAAGAAGTAGAACTTCTGGTCTGTTTGGAAAAAAACCCAAGTGGTTGCTTTTTTGACTTTGAAATGGCTATAGTCCCAGATCCCCACTGGATGACTCACCAGGCAACACTGAAGTGCCACTTCAGGCTCTTCTCACAAACTGCTGCTGTCTGAAGAATTTTGTGGGCTGATTTTAAGACTCTTCCCTAACCCAGGAGGGTTATTCTGACTTGGGAAGCCCTGTCACCATTTTCCAAATTGGAAAGCTTTCTTGCCAGAAAAACTTTCCAGGCTGCTCAGTCAGCCATTTCTCTACTGGAAATCAAACTGTCAGGGATTAACAATAATGTTAATGAGGCTCTAGTTGCTAAATTTAAGGGAGGAATAATTCTAACATTCTGGAAGCTGCTTAAGATAGACTCATTCTGAAGCATGTTGGTTCATAGTTTGTTTTTGTCGTGTTTATTTTACTTTGAATTAACTTAGTTTATTTCTTTATATTTTATTTTCAGGTTTGGTTTTATGATTCTATTTCATTTAATTTTCATCATCAGTAGATATATATTTAACATAGAATCATTCTAGCTTTCTAACCACTGTTACACAATATTCTGTAAAATGTCTGTATTGATTCAGTGCTTTGCAGGTAGAATAAGTAATTGATATGCTAATAACACCTATTATTTATCTTGGGCATCCAAGATTACATATAAGACTGTGGGCACTTATGCACTTGATATGGTCAAAAACAACATTGAGAACAGGCTTTTGAAGTAACTATATCCTTTCACTTTCTTTAAAGGCTTTACAGCTGGTGGCCATTGGTAGGCCCATAAATTCTAAATCCAAAATCCTTATGTGAAAATGACACAATTTTACACAATTTTTCCAGTTTTCAGTCTAGACTACAATCCTGGGATTTCATGGTGGCCTCCCATTCAAGTACCAACCAGGTTTGATCCTGCTTAACATTCTTAAATAAAGCAAAGTTGATGGGGCAGTATTTTGCATCACTTTGATAGTTCCAGTCCCAGGGAGGAAAGAGAGTTTATTTAATGGCTTTGGGAATACCAGTGATAGCTGTTTTCTATTTTCTCTCAAGAATCAAAATAAGTTTTTCTGTTCTTGGGATAACAGGGAGGCAGAAGTTGTGATATTGCTCAAGGTGAATGATAGCCTGTGTTCTGCTTGCTCATGAGCTGTTAGCAGTAGATCTATTCAAATGTTCATGCCATATCTGGTTTCCATTTAGCTGAGCCTAAACATTAAAAGAGACACTTGGAACAGTGAAGGAATTTGAAACTAAGATCAGAAGACACATCATTGATGGACAATGTATGCAGAACATCAATATGAAACATTTTTTCCAGCTTTAAGATCAGCAATCACTAACAAACCATCAAAGAGGTATAGGTATAAAGTGGGAAAGAATCTGCATCACATGGGTTAGTTGACTGACTAAAATAAAGCAAAACAAAGGCCAGCATTTCAAGTAGAATGTATTCCATAAATATCCATCTAGAGTGAGCTATTTATCAAACTTGACAGGGATATACACATGAAGGCTTTTACAGATTATTTTTTTAAAGCCATCCACTTATCTGAGAATTTAAATTTCAACTAGTGTTCAGGGGAAGGTTAAGTCATCAGTTTATTTAATTTATAGTATGGCCTTTAAAAAAAATCCAGCAGGGAGAGCAGGAGACAGTATGTTGGCAGGAAGGCATTCTCTGGCAAATAATATGAAGGATTATCATCTGATCTGTCTTTGTTTGGAAGGGATTTATTTGTTCTCATAGGACTTGTGACTTTTCTTAGGCATTGCAGAATAAGACCACTATAGGAGAGAGAGAGGGGGGGGGGGGAGGGAGGGAGGGAGGGAGGGAGAAGAGTTGATGGTCTCTAGCAAATGATTGCTTACAAAAACAAGTTTATCAAAGCACATGATGATGAGGATGATGAGGATGATGAGGATGGCAGTAATAACATAAGCAGTCAACGATTTTGGCGGCTATTGTCAAAAATTCCAACAGAACCTGTCCCTGGAATTAAAATATAGATTGAGGGAAAATACATTCCCAAATACAAAATTAGCTGTGCTAAAATTGACATGTGAGAATGTGTAAAGGGATTTTAAATGAATAAATAACTAGGAAATATTAAAAAACAACACTTCACCATCATAAGATGTTTTCTGAGTAAATAGGTGTTTGATGATTATAGTGTTCATATATTACTGAGCAGTTTCAAGGCACCAGCTCACTTTTTTTTTTTTTTGCTCTTTTATCTTGGAAATAGGTCACCCTGTGTGAAGTTTGGCACATGGTCCCACTATATTAATTAGCACAGAATCTGTGACTCAGCAGACAATCCTCTTAGTTAACACTTGGGATTTTCTACTTTGTGTAGAATTTTTGATAAATAAATACCCCCTCAAAGTTGAATTAATGCCTTATAATTGCATAGATATACCCACATAGTTTTGGGAAGGGGTTTTCCAGTAATACAGCACACATTCCCCCCCCCCCATTTTTCCAGTCTAAAGTACAGCCCTGGGATTTCATGGTGGTGTTCCATCCAAGTACCAACCAAGTTTGATCCTGCTTAGCATTGTTAAATAAGTGGGATGCTGCCACTTGACCCATTAATTCTAGGCAGTTTTTAAATAAAGCCTCCATGTCTTCTAGGTAGTAGAAAATAGGTTTGAAAGTAATATAATGAACACAAAATAATTGTTGCTCCAGTGAATTCTTGGGATGAGCAAAGTGAAGGCAAATCTCCAGATGAAATATCTGACTGAACTGACTTTGGATAACATATTATTTAAGTTTTTCCTTCTTTGAGAGATTTCTGAATGCTGCTGTTCAGCAATCTTAACCAAGTATATTCCTCTCTTACTGTAAGTTAATACTGTGGGGTACAATGGCTCAGGAGTTGAAGTTGCTGAGTCTATCAGCTAGTAGCCTGGGTTCAAGACCATGTGACAGGGTAAGCTCCTGTTACTTGCCCAGCTCCTGCCCACCTAGCAATTTAAAAGCATGCAAATGTGAATAGATAAATAGGTACCATTTTAGTGGGAAGTTAACAGCATTCTGTGTGCCATACAGTCATCCTGGCCATATCATCACAGAAATGTCTTCAGACAGTATTGGCTTCCTCGGCTAAGAAATGGAAATGAGCACCACCCCCTAGAGTCAGAAATGACTGGACAGGGAATGAGGCACATAAATGTGACAGTTCATTAAACCAAAAATGGTATGTGTAACTAACAATGAAATCAGCATATGCTTTATTTCTGGAGAAAAGCTGCTCATACTTGAAAAGACTTCTTCCTGATTAATGGCACAACTAGAAAGCTTCAGAGAAGAATTACAGTGATTGGGAAAATCCATTTGAAAAAAAGGCATTTCCTCATTTATTTTATCCCCAATTATTTAGGGCTTTATATTTTAATATCAAAATGTTAAATATTGCCTTGTTGCAAATCAGTGCAATCCTTTCAATAATACATTTGTATCCAGTATTTTTGCTTCTGCATTTCATATGCAGTAGCTGTAAGCTTCTGCTGTTCACATGAATAGTCAATTATAATAATCATATGTTATAGTGTCTGAACTATTAGTGAGACTAAGTGCTTGCTGGAATGGAAAAGTGAAGTTTAAATCAAAACATTTATAAAATTCACATTTATAAAAATTATAAAAGCAGACACATAATTAAATATTATAAAGGATACTCTTTGTCACTATGTCACTTGGGCATCTAGTTGTAATGCTGATTCTATTAGAATCCCATGCCACTCTTATGATCCTGATTGGGATGAAGAGACTTCCAGTTTCTTGCACCTGGGATCTCACACTCAGAATGAGATTTGTTCTCATTGTTCTCTTGGGAACATTTTTTGTAAAAATGAATGAATGAATGCCTGGACTAATGGCATTTAATTAAATTAATAAATCATATTGCATGCTATTTAATAAAGCAATTGTGATAAATCTATTTAAGGTTCAGTTCTGGAGAGTCTAACCAAAGAAAGGATTTTTGCAATCCACAATTAAGCCATTGACAATTGTGAAAAAGGCAGACCCTATTGATTACTAGGAATAGGAAAAATTAAGAAAAGTGATTATTAGGAAAAAGATTGAAAGTGAAAGTGAAAAGTAAAACACCTTGTTAGGATATGGTTTGAGCCTAACAAGTTGTCCAGGCAATATATGTGTTCTGTGACTTTAACATGAATATGTATTGTGTGACTTTAAAGTTTTACTGCTGATTCATTGTAATGCTGAGTCATGCTGTAATTAGATAACCACTAGTTGTAAACGTATTTAAGAAAGGTACTGTAAAGTATTCAGTTGATGATAAGCTACCATTGTGTGTGGAGTTGCTATCATTGTGCTATCATTGTTGGATGGATCTGCTACCATCGTGGTTTGTGAACCAGAGTGAGTTTGTTATTCTAACCAACTACTGTTTGTGTGGTAAGAAGATTTTTGTTTCACTGGACTGATTTATCTGGCAAAGACTTGGATTGATTTAAAGACTATGAGATTATTTTTTCACTATAAAGTAAACTTTTGATAAACCAGTTTGCACATCTCTTATTCATTGCTCTCAGCAACATTTCTCTGTGCTCTACACTCTGCTGGTTGGTAACACAACAATATCCTTAACATTGGTTATGGGCCCAGAGCCAACCAGAACTAACTAGGATTGTTAAGAGCTAAATTGAGAGTTAATGTGAATAATACAGAAAACTGTGTTTGTGATATACAATCCAAGTGAAGATGGCACTAGAACAAGCACCAAATTTTTCCAGGATAACCCGGCTGGATGGAACAAACTATGTATCCTGGTCTACAAAAAGTAATCTACTTTTGCGTAGAGAAGGACTGTGGGACATAGTTAATAATCCACCGGATGTAACAGCATGGAATCCTGCTGATGAGGAAGATGCGAAGAAATTAGCCAAGTTTAACAGAGACAATGAACGAGCTCTTTGCATTATTGGACTAACACTGGGTGACCAGCAGCTTGTCCATATTCGTGGCGAAGAGTCTGCTGCTAGATGTTGGACCAAGTTGAAGAGACTATATGTTCGTGACTCTGTGGGTCTGTTGTTATTTAAACAACATCTTCTTAAAGGTGGAAATATGATGGCTCATTTGGAATCCAGGACCAGAATTTTCCAGGAGCTGCATGAAAAGGAACTTGTTTTCTCAGAACTACAACAAGTTTATATAATTCTTTCTTCTTTGGACAATAGTTATGACGACTATGTTTCTTCGTTAGAGGTTTTGTCCAGAGATGAACTGACTGGCTGGCATAACTGGTAGGTTATTGGAAGAATCCAAAAGAAGACAAGAAAGGGATCAGTTGAGAGTGCAACAACCAAAAGAAGAAAAAATGTATTCAACTGCCTATTTTGTAAAACGTTGTTT
Source organism: Pantherophis guttatus (assembly GCF_059756535.1). NCBI lineage: Eukaryota > Metazoa > Chordata > Lepidosauria > Squamata > Colubridae > Pantherophis > Pantherophis guttatus. Next base: position 75,576,842 of record NC_142066.1, read on the forward strand.
TGCTTGTGGAGCTAAAGGGCAAAGAGCTAAGTATTGTAAGAATAAGAAAATGTCTGTTAGGGACAATACTAGACCCAAGAAGGGTTGTAATTTAGCTATATCCAGTTCAACTACTGATGTTAACCAGGATTGTTGGGTTGTTAACAGTGGTGCTTCTCAATCTATTTCTAGAAATAGATTTTTTTTTTGTTAAAATGGAGAAGAGTAACCAACATGTTAAACTAGCAAATGGCTGGAAGGTTAAGGTAGCTGGAGAGGGTGTTGCTCGTTGGTCATTTAGTAATGAACCATTGCCTATGTTATATATTCCTGGGTTAAAATTCAATTTATTATCTGTTAAATCATTATTGCAATTTGGGTTTACAGTGACATTTAAAAATGATAAGTGTTTTATTGAGAAAAATGGCAAGGTTGTTACTGCAAGTTTAGAAAATGATTTATTTATTTTAAGGGATAACCCAGTATTGATGGCTAAGTCTAAGTCTGTTTATAAGAATGTTAAACCACATGATGAATGTATTCATCTGTTACACCGGAGACTTGGGCATTTAAATTTCAGGACGTTAAAGAAAACAGTTCAGTTATCTGAAGGGATAAAACTACAAGCATGTAGTAAATATCTGAATTGCAATGCCTGTAGTCAGCAAAAAAGTAGGGTAATACCGTGTTAATGGTTTTAAAACCAAAAAGCCATTAGAGTAGTGTTTGTAGACCTAATTGGACCCAAAAAACCAGCATAGGAGGTGCCTGCTATATTCTAAGCATAGTAGACCAGTATTCAAGATATGGATTCTGTTATCTTATGAAAACAAAAAGTGAAACATTCCAGCATATTAACAACTGGCTGTGTTTTGTGGAAAGGAAACAGAAATTTAAGGTTAAATGCTTAGTGACTGATAATGGTACAGAATTTACCAACCAAAGGTTGGAAAAGTTTTTGCAGGATGCAGGGATCCAGCATAAACGGTCTGCTCCGTACAGACCACAACGCAATTCATATATCGAGAGAAGAGGTCAAACATTACAAGCCATGACTAGAACTATGTTGGCAGATTCTGGTTTGCCTGAAAATTTGTGGGGTGAGACTGTTATGTATGCTAACCATGTGTTAAACAACGTGGTTCATTCCTCTACGGGTGAAATATCATTCACCTTATGGCATGGGAGGAAACCAAATCTTAGTTACTTACACACATTTGGAGCCCCAGCTTGGGTACATATTTCATCTAGTTTAAGGAGAAAGGATCAACAGAGAGCCAGAAAAATGTTTTTCGTTGGCTATGAATCAAATCATAGGTCTTTTAGATTTTGGGCATAGGGAACTACTAGTGTTTACTGTAGTGCAAGTGCTAAATTTCTAGAGCACGAAGGATGGGATAAACTAGAGCATGCAGATTATAGACATGATAATAATACTGTTAGTATAGAGCATCATATTCCTGATGATATTCCTGAAGATTCAGAATGATGTAGAATCCTCTATCAAGGATGAAGAACAGGAAGTAGGTTTAGAGGATGTAGTTTTAGGGGAGGAGTCAGATGAACCATCTGCAGTAAGTCCTGTATTACCTAGGAGATCTACTAGGGAAAGGCATCCACCTGATCGATATAAAGCAACCGTAGTTTGCCAGGTTAACATAGAACCTTCAAGTTATGAGAATATCAAGCTTTATCCTGAAAAGGAGCAGAATGCTTGGAAGGAGGCAATGAGTAAGGAAATTAATTCTTTAACTAAGTTAGGTGTTTACGAAACTGTGAAATTGCCACCTGGTGAAAAATTAATAGGTTGTAGATGGGTTTACAAAATTAAGAAAAGCATAGATGGGACAGTAACCCATAAAACTCGCCTTGTAGCTCAAGGTTTTTCTTAGACCGAAAAAGATTTCGATGAGGTTTTTGCTCCTAGTTTATGTGCTAGTACTTTAAGAACAATGCTAGTGTGGGCGGCTAAGTATAAATATAGTATTAACCATATAGATGTAGAGACAATAGATGCTCCATTGAGACACACCATCTATATGAGGAAGCCTTTAGGAGTTGAAACACAAAACCACACTGATTGTTGGAAGTTAAATAAAAGCCTTTATGGTTTGAGACAATCAGGGTTTGAGTGGAACCAATGTATAGTTAAAGAGCTAAATAAGATCGGTTTTCAGGAAGGTGTAGTGGATAAGTGTCTCTTTAAAAGAGAAAATAATAATGGGTTAGTATCATTTTTGTTATTGTTTACAGGTGATATAGCCATAATAACTAAAACTGACAAGGAACCCATAGATTAAACAGTTACAAACCAAATTTAAGATCAGAAATTTGGGAAATATTAAGCATTATTTGGGTCTAGATATCAATCAAACAGCTAGAGCAGTGTTTCCCAAACTTGGCTATTTTAAGATGCATGGATTTCAATTCCCAGAATTCCCCAACCAGTATGCCTGGTTGAGGAATTCTGGGAGTTGAAGTCCATACATCTTCAAAGGGTCAAGTTTGGGAAACACTGAGCTAGAGGTTATAAAATATCTCAATCTAGCAAAATAAGCCAAATGTTGAAACGTTATGGCATGGAGCTATGTAAGCCAGCTAAAATGCCTATGGCACAGGATTTTCAACAAAGAGAAATCCAAAGTCCTAAATTTAGTAAGGAGATCTACCAGTCTCTTATAGGTAGTCTATCTTATATAAGCAATTGGTCGAGACCTGATATTTCATTTGGAGTAAACCAATTAGCGAGATATAATGCAGAGCCAACTGATAGGCATTGGCAGGCCGCAAAGCGTATATTAAGATATCTGAGAATGACGATGCATTATGCATTGTATCTGGAACCTAACAATGATTTAGTATTGAGCGCATATGCTGATGCCAGTTTTGCTACTGATTTGACCACCAGAAAGTCCACATCGGGTATAGCTATCATGTTAGACAATTGTTTGATTGGCTGGAAATCAATTCGTCAAAAACATATTAGTCTATCTACTATGGAGGCAGAATTCTCATGTTTGTCACTAGTTTGTACTGATCTGATTTATTACAAACAACTAATGATGGTTATTGGTTTAAAGATGGATTATCCAATTGTAATACATGAGGACAACCAAGCTGCTATAAAAATGGCAACAAATTTAGCAGTTTTTTTTTAAATTTGATTTATATGCCGCCCTTCTCCGGAGACTCAGGGCAGCTTACAATGCGTTAAGCAATAGCCTTCATACTTTTGTATATTTATATCAGCATATTGCCCCCACAAACTGGGTCCTCATTTCACCTACCTTAGAAAGGATGGAAGGCTGAGTCAACCTTGAGCCTTGGAGAGATTCGAACCAGCAGTAAATTGCAGGCAGCTGTGTTAATAACAGGGTGCTTAGACCACTGTACTATCAAGGCTCTTCTTAGTTAAAACTAGATCTAAGTATACTGACATTCGGTATCTGAATGTTCGGCAGTGTATCCAAAGCAACATAGTTAAGTTGGAATATTGTATGTCAGAAGACAATATTGCTGATAATTTTACCAAAGCGCAAGGTGCTCTCAAACATAAAACGTGTTGTGAAAGCTATAGATTAAGAATCTAAACTGTATATATTGACCTGTCCAAAGAGGAGAATGTTAGGATATGGTTTGAGCCTAACAAGTTGTCCAGGCAATATATGTGTTCTGTGACTTTAACATGCTGATTCATTGTAATGCTGAGTCATGCTGTAATTAGATAATCACTAGTTGTAAACATATCTAAGAAAGGTACTGTAAAGTACTCAATTGATGATAAGCTACCATTGTGTGTGGAGTTTCTATCGTTGTGCTATCATCATTGGATGGATCTGCTACCATTGTGGTTTGTGAACCAGAGTGAGTTTGTTATTCTAACCAACTACTGTTTGTGTGGTAAGAAGATTTTTCTTTCACTGGATTGATTTAACTGGCAAAGACTTGGATTGATTTAAAGACAATGAGATTGTTTTTTCACTATAAAGTAAACTTTTGATAAACCAGTTTGCACATCTCTTATTCATTGCTCTCAGCAACGTTTCTCTGTGCTCTACACTCTGCTGGTTGGTAACACAACAATATCCTTAACATACCTAATGTAATAAAACTATTATGTAAATGTTTGGTGCTGCACCTAATGTACATTGCTTTTCCTGAGCCAAAAAGCATATGGCTACCAGTATATATAGTGTTAAACATTTGGCAAATTCATGCAAATATATCTGTCAATGGCTGTTTGTCATGGAACCTCTGGATTCCATTGAATGGCAATAGCAGAGGTTGCTCTGGGTTGCTAGTCAAATTTATTTAGTCCAGTGAATGAGAATCAGCAGTTAATTTTTCATGCAATTTTCATGCTCTGATAATGGGACAGCATGTTCTGACTGTGACTATCTTTTGTATATGCAAGCAAAATTGGAACCTGATAAGACTCAGCTCTAGACCTTCTCTTTCCCATTCAAAGAGCGAAGGAAAGCATGGAACATTTTTGAAAGAGATGAAGTGAGCTGGTGGCTTAATTCTGATTGATTGATTATGTACCATCAAGCTGGTATCTAAGCTCTAATTGAAGCTCTAATGAAACATTTTGCTTCCATTAATTCATTTTTAATAGAACTTAATCTGTAAAATTATGAATGAAAATTTCTGTTTTAATTATATTTTTATTAAATATTTTTTGAGAAAACAGAAACAAAAAAAAGAGAGTTAGAAATAAAAAATGAAAAATATAAAATACAATATAAATAAATGGGCAATTTCCAAGCATCATAAAACATAAACTGATTCGGTAAGAATTTTCAATATTTCAGTAATTAGTTATTAACAAGTAAATGTATCATTTTAAAACTACAGGTTATTGTTAAAATAGAAGTAACACATAAATATCAATACCAATAATTAGCATAGTATAAATCATACAATAAGATTAGGAATTACAGTAATTTATGTCAGAATAATGACAAATCTATCCTTATTCAATACATATTTGGAAGAGTTGAGATATTTTTTATAAGAAATCTAAATTTTTCATCTGGCACGAGTCCAGATAAAGAATGCAAGTCAATCATTGTTTTTAAATCAAATTAAATTCTGTATCAGATTTACTTCTGAAATATGAAGTTATTTTTGATCCTGAGACATACTTTCATAATTTAATTAGTTCTTGTTTTGCAGAAAGAGCTGTGCCCATGTTTGAAGAGGGGAAAAAACATATATCAAGAAATCAAAATATTTGCTTCCACAACTTAAAAATATGATTGGGTAAAAAGCTTTAATTTATTATCATTTGGGATGTAAACTGAAACAACTGGAGTTTTATTTTGCCAAATCAATCTGGAAAATCATAATATCATACATCTGCCTTAGAATAGAATAACAGTTAGATCTTGGAGGTCTTCTAGTCCAACCCCTGCTTAGGCAGGAAACTCTATACCATTTCTGGCAAATAGCTATCCAATCTCTTCTTAAAAACTTCCAGTGTTGGAGCACTTACAACTTCTGGAGGAAAATTGTTACACTGATTAATTGTTCTAACTGTCAGGAAATTTCTCCTTAGTTCTAGATTGCTTCTCTCCTTGATTAGTCCCCCCCCCCATTGCTTCTGTCTTGCCCTCAGGTGCTTTGGAGAATAGCTTGACTCTTTTTTCTGTGGCAGAATGCCTTCTACATTTTGAATTTATTTTTCCAAATTCCAATATATAAATAAAAGTTTTGTCCGTGATTTTAGAATTGCAACTTACTAGAACCAGAAGAATAAGAATTCCTTAACTGAGAAACCCAGTAAGGACAAATGGCTATTACACTGCAGGCTAAATCATTAAAGTTGAAATCGAGATCAACAAATGTCCATTTCTTTCTAATATTATTATAGCAGAGGAGATATTTTTCACAGTAGGCTTGAGTGAGAACTGGTTTATTGTTCTGTGTAAATAATATACAATTAGTGACTTGTATTAATGACGTTAAACATACTGAATATTAAGCCATATGCTTCTGTACAATGTTAAGACATGAGCAGTTATGTTACCCCCAATAACCATGAACATTTTAATTGTCAGTTGAAGCTTCACATAAGAATTGCTTTGGCAGGAAGGAAACAGAAGTTAAACACAGAAATGTTCCTGCAAGACAAGAAAAGAAAGTAAACAGGCAAAGGCCTCAAACCTGGGTAGTTAACTAGGATAGAACAATGATGACTGGATAAATTTTGATAGTTCAAAATTATATAGTAAACTCAACTCAATTTCAGCCTGTTTATACTTACATAGATTGCCAAACGGCTTATGGAAATATGACAAAACCAATGGTGGGATTCAAATTTTTTAACAATCAGTTCTGTGGGCGTGACTTGGTGGGTGTGGCTTAGTGAGCCTGGCTTGGTGGTCATGTGACTGGGTGGTTATGGCTGGGTGGTTGTCAACTCGCAAAGCATCCCTGGCCTGCTCTTGAGTTGCCATAGGCCAGGGGGGAATGGGAAACCGGTGAAATGGCATGGCAGCCAAAGACATATGCACATTCCATGCTTATCCCTCTCAAGGCTGTATCTCAGAGTTACCCACAGCAGCCGGAGAGGAGTGACTTCTACAACCTGCAAAATTGCTCCATTTGTGAATGTAATTGATGCACGCCTTAGGGGGAGGGGGGAAACAGGGTCATAATTGGGGCATAAATTACATAGGGTCAGGGCTGGCTTCACTTGGGAATGTGCCGACATGAAGCTCCTAATAAATAACTGGATTTCTTTTGAAGCTTGGCTCAAGGCTCATGATTTAATTAGGGCATATGTCAGAGCCCTGACAATGGTCATGTGACTGGGTGGGCGTGGCTGGGTGGTCATGTGACTGAGTGGGTATGGCCAACTTGATGTCACTCACATTGAGGGATGCCTTGTCTGGCCTCTCCTCCCCCCCCTCCCAGCCAGTCCTCACCTTGTCTTGCATGGTATGGTGAGACAAGGTATTCCCCTTGATACTAGCCAATAAGATGAGATTTTGCTATCAGAAGACCTGATGTACATTTCCAAGTATTATTTTATCACCATTCTCTTTGTAAGACTTAATGGAGAGATTGGAAGGGATCTTGGAGGTTTTCTAGTCCAACCGCTGCTCAAGCATGAGACCCTATACTATTATGGATAAATTTCTTCTTAAAAACCTCCAGTGATGGTATACCCCCAATTTCTGAAAGCATCCCATTACTCTGATTAATTGTTCTCATTGTCAGGAAATTTCTTCTTATTTCTACATTGGATCTGTTTGATAAATTTCCATCTCACAGATCCATCTCACAGTTACTTCCAGTTGAGCCAGGTACCACCTATTCTATACCTATACATTTGGTTTTGTTTCCTGCCTAAGTGTAAAATCTTACTTTACTCTCAATTAAATTGCATTTTTGGTGAGAAATGATGTTCTACAGTGGCATTCAATTTACTACACTGATTTTTGCAAAATGCATTAAAGCTTGAAGAATACATCTCTGCTTATACTGGTAAAGATTATTCTTTTTTGAATATTAAAGTATATAGTCAAGGAAATATTTCCAATCCATTGTAAATGAAAACAAAATTGTTTTCAGCTGAAGGGCTGCCTTGATTCTGGGGGGGGACATGGCGAGGCTCATCCACCTTTTGGGCCCTGCTTGACCTCCACTCTGCCTCAGGTCCCACATTCAGCTTGCAATAAGGAGACATGCTGCTTCCAGGCCAGCCCAGTTGGCATATGGGCAAGCGAGTGGCCCTTGGGGGAAGCATTTTCTCTCAGGCCTCCCACCCGGAGGCCCTGCATAAGCCAAAGCTAGGCCCAAAAGGCAGCCTAGCCTCGCTATGTCCCCCCTACCAAGGCGGCCCTTTAGCTGAGTGCAGCAAGCCCGGAGCAGATCTTCCTTCCCCTCAATCAGCCTTACTTTCTGGCCCATGGGGCTCGCACCATTCTTAAGAGCTCACCCCAGTGGACAGGTGAGGGAGGGGTGTCTGGCAGAGGAGAGATGTGGGCCATGTAGCCTTGTGCTCCCTGGTTTCCCTCTGCCCACTGACAGGTGAGATCCAGCAGCTGCAGAGAATAGCCCAGTTCCCGGGAGACTGGCCAAGAATCTCTTGGGCTTGGGCTAGGCAGGCTGGCTGGCTCATGAGGTGGTTGTGGCTGCCGGACCGGTGCAGGGCTAGCCACTCAGCATGAAGCCAGGCCTCGATACAGCTGGCTGCAGGGCGAGGTGATCCGACGGGGTTAGGCAGCCGCAGCCTGGGCGGAAGGTGGATGCAGGGCAAAGTGATCCGTTGGGGGTAGGCTGCAGCTGGCGGCCAGATGGGTGCAGGTCAACTACCCTTATCAGCCCCACTTTCCTGAGTGGGCACCCGGTTGTGCTTACCTGTTCTGATGCTGGAGCGGTTGGGAGCATCTGAGGCAGGTATTCGGGAGCAGGCCAAAACAAGTGCGAGGCCACTGCATCATAGGCTGGGGCAAAGGCAGGCAAGCAGCCTGTGTCACATGGGCACATGGTTGAGGCAAGGGAACCAAAGAGCAGCTGCAGTGTGCTGCGGTGTGACTCTAAGGCACCAGCCAAGGTGTGTGAGGCCAATAAGTAGTGGCAGGACGGCGTAGGGCAGGACCAGCCAGAAATTTAACAACCAGTTCACCCGAACCGGCCTGAACTGGCTGAATCCCACCACTGGATATATATAATTAAATGTTCTGAATGGTTTTCTGAGATAGATCAGACAATATATAGTTTCCTAAAACTTTTTCAAAATTTGTAATGACAGTCTGAAATAATAATGGTAATGACTCAATAGTGGGATACAACACCTGGCTATATGATGAACTATAATCATAATTACATCCTGCAACACCTTTAATACCATCAAACAACATCTGCCTATCAGTTTTAACCACGGTTGAAAAGAAAAAAAATGTGGATAATTGCAGATTACCAGGGGATAGTAGAATAGGAGACGAAGAACTGGAGAAGATCATAAAGTATCAAAATGTAAAAATCAGGATAACAGAATAAGAAAATAGTCTAAGATAACAGAATAGTCTAAGCTCCTGTTCATGCAGGAGATCCTATACCATTTGAGACAAATATTTATTCAATCTTTTCTTAAAAGCCTCCGGTGATGGAGCATCCACAACTTCTGAAGGCAAGTTGTTCCACTGATTAATTGTGTTGGAAGAAATTAATTCTTGGAAGAAATGTCCATCTGGGTTCAGTTCCAAGCGGGGAGAAAGACACTGGAAACATGGAGGCTGCTTGGAAGGATGGTTTAATGGTGAACAGGACCACATGGGTTTGAAGTCCTGGGTAACTGACCACATGGAGTGGAGAGTGAGTGTTATTGATACCCTCTCTTGGGCTTTGACTTTGAGCTTCCTATTCCTGTGGCAAGGACATGTATCCTATTAATTGCAGTTTCCCATGTGGAGTCATGTTCGTCTGAATAGAGTTTGATTGAACTTTGCTGGGTGATATAATGAAAGGGCTTGATTGTGCCATGGGGTGAGCTAGATAATCTTATTGTGTCCTGGAGGGTCATGTCTTTTGTTTTGTAGATAGGCTAGTCCAGTCTTTTGTCTTGTAGATAAGCTGGCACCAAAATATCTGTGTCAGCCCTGGTGTGCCTGGCAGCTCAAGGCTGCCATTCTGGCAGGGAAAGGTGACACCAGGGCCATTGGAACACTAGGATGTTTCAACGAGATGGGAGACAGCATGGCCAAGCTACGACCATGCCTGAGGGCTTCAGCTCCGGCACAGACACGTCCTTGCTTCTGACTTCTGGACGAGACCAGCCGCTGTTGCTTCCATGGATGTTGGGCGGCAATAGCAGCTGAGAGCCAGGTGCTGTAAACAGCTGGGAGCTGGACTGGGCACCTGCGCACTGAACATCATCAGCATCTTACCCATCTGAGCATCAGAACAAGCGCCTGTGCATGGGGCAGGCCTTGGCGTCCTGAAGACATCTGAAGAACACTCAGCTGAGTGGAGTGGGATGTGCACATGACTGGGAGGTGGAACTGTGGAAAAGTTTAAATGGAAATGGGGAGTACTGGGTGGCTAGCCCTGATTTCATCTCACTGTGTAACACTGGGTGATGATTAGTTCGTGCCGGAGCAAAGAAGTTAAAAAGCACTACAAACCAGTACTGAGTTGTTTAGCATTTTCTTCTCTCACAATCTACTGGAACCTGACAATCTACTGGAGGCAGGGAGCTGTGGCTGAGTTTCTGCTTCCTTTAAGATTGTTATTTCTCTTTTAGGGGAAATATTCTGCTTTTTAAATATTTCCTAGAATATTTCATACTTCTAGGAGAGGAGTAGGTGCTAAATTTCTACAATCCTCCCCTTTGGGCCATAAAAGTGTGGGTTGAACACCTTTTCTGGCCCAAGATTAGGAATTGATCAGCGAGACTTGATGGGTGCTTTTCAATTTTTCTAATGTAAAGGGGAAGGCATTGATAGAGGCAGCAGAGAAGGATTCCTTCAGTGGCTCCCGAAAGGAGAGCTTTCAACCCATGAAGGTCTAGCAGCCAGAGGAAAAGTTCTGGAAAGAAATTTACAGTATCCAATGTTCTATGCCAATTATTTTTGAAAGTTTGATGTCACTTTCTGTGAGCTTACTGACAGGTTTCAAGCAAGCACAAGTCCCAAAATTCTTTGCAGCCATGGTTTTCCTTTAAATTATAGGCTGCCCATTTCCAAGGGTTGGTTACTGAACCTGCCCTAGCTCTTCTTTTTTTAGTGCATCCAGGGTTTTTGAAGCCAAATTGAGGTTAGCCATCATGCAATCCAGGCTATTTAGCATTTTTTTAAATTACACACATTGAGCCCTGGGATTCCTACTCATGAGACCACCAGTGCAACATATCCTGCTTTTACTGGGCAGCTGGGAAGCATCATTTGTGAGTCACGATCAGGGCTTGGGTTTTGGAGATCTCTTTTCTGCTACTTCTTCAGGGAGGGAATCTCCCATGGGGATATATGACTGCTTGGGGCTTAGAGCCACAGTGCAAAAAGGAGAAGCTTTGTGTAGTGGTAGGTGAAGGGGATAGTTTCAGTCTAATTCTGAATGGGGTCTCTCTCTCTGTATGTGTATGCAGCTACTTTTGCAATACAGGCAATACAAACATGCTGGACAAATTTCCCTGAAGATGACCCTCCTCCTCCTCCTCCTTCTCACTTGACCTCCTGGCTGGCTGTTGCAGGGCTGGGAGGGTGCACATGAGCAGGGATACCCTCCTCAAGTGAGTGTCTGCGCTTGGCCAAAGCACAGTGAAGGCGTGCAAATTGGGTGGGTTGACCAGCTGATGGGTGAGCCCCTTTGGCAAGGGCGTTCCAGCTTTTTCTGAGCCTGATCCCCGGGGTGGGCATGTGAGCTTTGGCAGGGCCAGCCCTCTTTTCCCACTGCCCTGAACAGGAAAAGGAGGTTGGCCCCGCTGAACCTCGCATGCCCACCCTGTGGATCAGGCCTGGAGAAAACCAGAGCGCTCTCGCCAAAATGCTCGCCTGTCAGCCGATCAACCTGCCTACTCCATGCGCCTTGGCTGAGCTTTGGCCAAGCCTGGCTGCTCGCTTTCAGAGGGTATCCCCGCTCGTGTGAGAGAGGAAGAAAGAGAAAGAGAGAGAGAGATGAGAAAATGATGGAGGGAGAGAATGAGGAAGAGGGAAAAGTGAAGGAAACAAATGAGAGAGAGAAAGGTGAAAGAAAGAAAAAGAGAGAGAGAGAGAGAGGAAAAAGAAAGAAAAATGGAAATGCGAGGGAGGGGGGTTAGGGAGGGAGAGAGAGGGGGCGAGAGTTATCTATTTCCCACAGAAAACACCAGGAGCCACAAAACCTAGGTAGGTATGTTTGGGGTAGGGGGTTCATGTGACTGGGTGGCAGTAATGTTGAGTTGGCCATTCCCACCTAGGTTTTGTGGCTCCCAGTGTTTTTTTTTCCTGTGGGAAACGGGTCCAAATGGCTCTTTGAGTGTTTAAGGTTGTAGACCCTTGCTCTATACTAGTGGTGGGTTGCTCTTGGTTCGCACCGGTTTGCAAGAACCGGTAGTAAAAATTTGTAGTAGTTCGGAGAACCAGTAATAACATTCACTAGTCACACCCCCGAACCGGTCCCCGGCCCGGTCGCGCTCGCTTACCCCGCCCACCTCATCAGAGGCTTTTTTTTTTCTTTTAAAAGCATTTTTTCTACAACCTCTTTGGCCGAAAAAATGCTTTTAAACGTAAAAAAAAAAAAAAAAGCCTCTGATGATCGCGTGGCTCAGCTGGGATCGTCGGAGGCTTTTAAAAGCATTTTTTTCTGCAATCTCTTTGGCCGAAGAGGTTGTAGGGAAAAAAAATCCTTTAAAAGCCTCTAGCGATCCCAGCTGAGTTGCCTGATCGTCAGAGGCTTCTAAAAGCATTTTTTCCTGCAACCTCTTAAGGTATAGAAAAAATGCTTTTAAAAGTTAAAAAAAAAAAAAGTTGGCCAAGCCCACCCAGTCACATTACCCTCACCAAGCCACACCCACAAAATAAGCCACGACCACAGAACTGGTAGTAAAAAATTTTAGAACCCACCCCTGCTCTATACCTATGGGGAAGTTGCCACTGAATGTCCATTGATTTATTCCTCCTTAGCCAAGTATCCTTGAAGAACATTTGGTAGGGGGATTTTGCTATTGTTTTCAGACTTTAATAAATAGTGTGATTGTTGATTACCAAAATTTCGGTAACAGCTATGATTTCCTTCCTTCCTTCCTTCCTTCCTTCCTTCCTTCCTTCCTTCCTTCCTTCCTTCCTTCCTTCCTTCCTTCCCTCCCTCCCTCCCTCCCTCCCGATGTGTACATGCACCCACACATAGAGCATCTATGCTTTTAATACAAATTTAGTCCATGATCTCCATATTCTATTGCTACTTGGGAAATTATTCAGTATCTTTTATTGCGGATATACAGTATCCACCAATCTTTTGCCATTTGACTAATTGTAAATCTATATGAGTTTATGCATTATAAATTCCCATATACTTATGTATTATGTATTATACATAATGTATAATGTATTATAATTATGTATTATAATACATTATGTATTATAATTATGTATTATAATTCCCCTAATTTTTTTCCCCTTCTTTTAAATTTTTAAACTCAAATTTTAATTCATTTTAAATTATTGGGAGTTTTAAATTGTCTCGGGCAAAAATTATTTAATTGGGTTTTAATCATGTCTTAACTTTTGTATTTATGTGTTTTATTTCGTGCCTGTTCACCGCCCTGAGTCCTTCGGGAGTAGGGCGGTATACAAATTTAATAAAATGAAAAAAAAAATGAAAATAATTTCCTAAATATTTAAAAGCATTGCATGAGTTGCACTAATATAAATAGTAATGCTTGCTCTAACAGCTGAAAGAATATTATCTCTGCGAGGAAAATGGAGTCAACTGATAATTGTTTGCTATACTGTGTTTCTCCAAAAAAAGGACTACCTTGAAAAGAAGCCCTATGACGTTTTTGAGCGCATGCGATCAAATTAAGCCCCACCTCCAAAATTAGCCCTTATTAAGACCCCACCCACCTCGGGGTGCAGGGTGTGGGGCGAGGCACACAGGTAAAAAATAAGCTAGGGTGGGTTGGGGGTGGGGTGGAACTGCCCTACTTACCAGGCCTCACACACCACAAAATCTGCTTGCTTTCTTCTGCGGCTACTTGCTACCACTCGCACGCATCGCCCTGGCCTCCATTTTGTCTTCAGATGCCTGCTGGCATGTTATCTGCAGGATTGGTCCGGAGCTCTGTTATCAGCTGCAGATGCCTTCCGGCAGGCATCTGAAGGTGAAATGGAGGCTGGGGCGATGCCTGTGAGTGGCGGCAAGCAGCCACAGAAAAAGTGGGCCAGCAGTGGGCTTCTGCTGGGCAGGGCTGTCGGTGCTACCACCGCGAGGTGAGTCAATAATTAGAACCCTCCAAAAAGAAGGCCTAGCTATTTTTTCAGGGGTGAAAAGAAAATAAGACCCAGCCTTCTTTTTGGAGAAACCCAGTACAATCCTTAACCCAAGTAATTACTTAACAGACAGAATGGCAATCCTCAAATGCAAAGCCTGTGATGGCCCAATTTTCTCCATATTTGCTATGTTTCTTGTCATTATGAACAGCTATCCTTGCCAAGGAAAATGAGAAATGAAACCAGAACCATGGTGGTGCAGTGGTTAGAGTGCAGTACTGCAGGCTACTTCTGCTGACTGCTGATTGCCAGCAGTTTGGCAGTTCAAGTCCCACCGGCTCAAGGTTGACTCAACCTTTCATCCTTCTGGTAAAATGAGGACCCAGATTGTTGGGGGTAATATGCTGACTCTGTAAACTGCTTAGAGGGGGCTGTAAAACACTGTGAAGCGGTATATAAGTCTAAATGCTATTGCTATTGCTATATTGATTATACTTGGTACTGCTAGGCCTGTAAAGACATGCATTTTGTTATCATTAGTTTCCTTCTTGCATAGGAGTTCCTGGCACAGGTTTGATTATTGAATCTGAACCTTCTATTTGTCTGTCTTCTTAACTGACCAAATTTATCAACTAGGATTAAGGCTGGTCCTAACAGTGATCAAAGTGAAGCAGCTGGCAGCAAGTTGTTTGTCAGTTTAATTTGCTGTTACACTTTTTTCACACCCAGGAATGGGAATAGGTATAAAATAACATGGCTGGATTTAGAGACTTTGCTCCTTTATTTTGTGGCTGTGGTAATTGACTGTGTGCATCTGGCAGAAGAATGGCTTGAGCTGGTATAGGCCAAACCAAAATAACAAGGACTCTGGTTTTTAAATGTAAAAAGCTCAGGTTTAATCATCCATTCAATTGTAGAACTCATGTTGGATTCAGGGAAAACATTAAGGTTTAGCCTGAGCTCAGGGCACTGGAAAAATCTTGCAAAAGTACTATTAGTTACAAGTAAACTCTACAAGTAAACTCTTCTCTTTTAAAGAAGAATTGCATTCATTTCCTAAATTGGCCATTTCATTTGCTCCAACCACACTAATCAGTGTGATAATTATTGAAGGGTTTTCTTTTGTGATGTGTTCCCTCTGTGGTTGGTCATTCTTGACATATTGCCTACTTGACAGCCTCTCAACTTTTATTCTTATCATTGCAGATGAATCATTTCCTTAATAGCTTCTGTTCCCAAAACAATGTTTTTCCCAGTAAAAGTATTGCAAAGATCTGTGCTTATTTCTGTTTATCTAAAAGACATAATTAAACTATTCAAACCATTAGCATTTGGAAATATTACAGCTAGATGTGTGTTCTGAAAAGTTTAAATGTAGTTTATTCTTATTCCTAGAGTAAAGTCTAAAAAAAATTGCCAATATATTATAGTTTATTGCTGTAAAACATAGGCTGCTGAGAAGTCATTGAAATTAATGAGATTTAAATCAGCATAATATGTGATGATTGCAGTCACATATATTTTAATTGTATGAAAAACCTATCTTGTTAGAATCATGTTACGAACTTTGGGACTAAATTTATGTCACTAAAAGCAGTAGAATGGGATGAGTTCTTCCTCTGTCCCCAATTTGCAGACTGATATTAGAATTCAAGTTTCAAGGTTCACTGAAAAACGGTATTGATAAAATGTCCCATTTTTCTTCTATTTTTTCCTCTATTTTTCCTAGGCTATAGAAATTTTAGTGGTAGGATGTACATATTGCATGCTTAGCAAAATACATTGTTCAATTTGAAAAGTTTCAGTTTGTGCTGTGCCCAAATTTTATAGCATTCTTTAGTACTTTAACCACATAATTCATGTAACACAACTCCATTGGTTCATAGAATCCTTCACATTCCATCCTTTATGTTGGACACAGAATTCTCAATATATAGAATGGAAAGTTATGTCAGTTTTGACTCCTATCCCACTGGCTTCCAAAGCTATTTTTCCAATCTCTTGAAAGAATTACTCTAGAGGAAATTTCTAGCAGAAAATAAATGTATAGGCACAGTGAAAAAGAATGGAAATACATATATGTCAGTGGAATGGCTTGCCTCCAGCAGTTATGGGTGCTCCATCACTTGAGGTTTCTTAGAAGACACTGAACAACAATTTGTACAGAATGTTATAGAGCAGGGGTGTCAAATTAGATTCCATCATGGGCCGCCTCAGGAGTTTGTTTGTCCTTTGTTTGCCTCTTTGGGGGGTGCTTGGCCTGGTCATCACGGCCAACTGGGCATGGTTAGGTCCGGGGTGGCAGGGGCCGATCTGTTGCTGTCTCTGGGACAGCCCCACAGGCCAACTCTGCAGCCTATCACAGGCCTGATTTGGCCCATGAGTCCACGTGTTTGACATGTCTGGTATAGAGTCTCCTGCTTGAGCAGGGGATTGGACTAGAAGACCTCCAAACTCCCTTCAATTCTGCTATTCTATTCTATTAGAGTTGGGAATGTTAAAAATGGGTGAATAAGAGCACTTACAAAAGTAAATTTAGTTAAGAATATAGAGTCCTTATGTCCTTCAGTGATCAGGTTATGAGCAGAATCTACTCAAGGTATATATTAATTGTTCACTATGGACTATTATCTCCTTTGCCTTCTTGCATCTCCTAATAGTTAGAGAAAAGAATCACAGTGAGTTGTGAAGGTGGTGTGACTCTTAATTTTATTTGCATTCATTTATCTTGATGACATTTTTTGCTTTTCATTTGCTCCCTTTGCCTTAGAAAGTTTGGCATTCTGAATACCTCTTGGAATGTACTTGAAATTGAAGATGCTTTCATAATAAATAGTTTAGCTATAATCTACTGTAAAATATGATTTTCCACCAATGTTTCCCTGAAAATAAGCATTGTGACCTTAAAACTTTATACTATATTTTTTTTTTCCAGTCAGAGCAGCATGAAATTGAATGTCTATGTTTGGTCAGAAAGGCCATCTGAGAAGTGGTAAACATGTTCATGTGTCATAAAAGAAATACTTTCACAAAGCTGACTAAAGCCAGTTACCCAATCCTTTGAGAATGATTTCACCCATTCTGCTTCCTTTTAATCATTATTAATAAAATAGGGGATTATTTCAGGAACTTATATTGAATAGGCCAAAGTGACATCAACAACAGCTGAGCAAACTGGCTGAGTTTGGATGTGAATTTTCCCCCCTAATAAGACAGTGGCAATATTTGATGAAGCAAAGGCTCTTGGAGTTGGAACTTTTTTTAAAAGAGCGATCATTATTTTAATTCTTTTGCTTTATTTTCTAATCAAGTGATGTTTTGTTGACAAAAAGATGGACATTGCCTACATCTTATTCTGATATATTACCGGATGTGCTATACATTCCTTTTCATTTGTTTATATTTTTCTTTCCTTCTTGCTGATTTCCATTTGTCTGGAGCATGGGGAATTATAATAAGCCTAAATAAACATTAAACCCAAGAATGCAGAATGACTCCAAATTAATCTGCAAAACAAAGCTGGTTTTAATACCTTTTCCAGATTGATAGGGTCTTATAAAAATCCTGGTTGCTATTTAACCTTTGGAGGCTTGACCTACCCAAAATTGGATCTGGCCAATAAGAAATATTTATCATTGAACTAAAATAAACCTATGGAAATACTGCCTGCATAAATGAATAAAAGAGATTTTAATCCTGCTGAGAAACAAGACTTCCATTATATTGTTGACCATAGTATAGAGGTGTCTTACCTGACCGTAAGTACTTGTTGTCAGGTCAACCTTCCTCCCTCCCTCCCTCCCTCCCTCTTTCCCTTCCTCCCTTCCTTCCTTCCTTCCTTTCTGTAGCACACATAGGTTACTCCAGGAATCTTACAACATTTTAAAAATGACACCATATAATAAAAATCTATTGGAAAAACCATACTTCACACCCCATGGCAGAAACAAGACAATTAAATCAGGCTTTTCAGAAAAGCACAGGATGGAAGCCCACTGTACCTTGGGAAGAATGATATTTCATAAACAATGAAGCAAACAATGTGACCACAATCACATTGTGGTGGGTCCAGGCCCTTTATCCTGGATCCACCAGATGTACATCCCTAATTAATGGGACCTGGACATAACATGCCGGCCTTTCCATTCTTGTGGGCTGTGTGGATGTAATAGAGAGAAGGAGCCTGGCCCCAAATTATATAGGGTTTTAAAGATGATAACCACCTTGAATTGTACCTGAAAGTATATGTCAGCCAGTGCAATATATATGCACAAGTCTAGGCTTGCAAGAAATTGTTTGGTCCGCTGCATTCTGAACTAACTGAAGCTTCCAAACACACTTCAGAGGAACCCTCATGTAGCACACATTACAATAGTGTAGACAGGAGGTGACCAAGGCATGGATGACTGTGAGAAGGACCTTTTGATCCAGGAATGGGCATAACTGGTGCACAGCATGAAGTTGTGCAAAGGCCTTCTGCCACCTGCTCTTAGAGTAGGAGCTGCAAGTCCAGGAGAACTTCAGATTTCCACCTGATCATTCTGGAACAGTGCAGCCCCATTTATAGCCAAATATGTTAATTCTCAAAGAGCCAAACAGCCTGTAATCTAGAGCCACTCCATCTTCCCAGAATTCAGTTTTAGTTGTTGCTCCTTATCCAGAACTCAACAACTCCAGGCACTGAGAAAGGGTAGTTGCAGCATTGTTCAACTCACAATGAGCAGAACTGTACAACTAAAAATTATCAGCATACTGATAATTTCACTCCACAGTGAGTGGAGGGGAAAAGTCATCATACACCATGTAATGACAATGTGATGCAGTGAGTTTGACAACTCTGGTCTAAGCTATAACCCCTCTTCCAGAGAAAATTTATCATCACCAGAAATCACCTGCAGGTCATTTCCTGGGAGGCCTTAACCAGTTAGGGAAGGCACGAACCTAAAATACAGATCACTGTACTAATTTTCTCTAAGATCCTGTTTATTTCCTCAGGACAACTGATGCTTGAAATGAGCCCATGGTTGCCACATACTTAGCCCTTTGGCATAAGATTTAGAAGTTGTATACCAGGGGTGTCAAACTTGCAGCCCACGGGCCGGATGCATCACACACTGGCCACACCCACCCCTGGTTTAGCGAAGGGAAAAAAAGTTACAATATTCACGTGACAACAACATGACGCCATGACTTTGACACACCCCTGTTGTATACCAATAGCAGAGAAGATTCCAGTACTACCCCATCATCAGATCCCAGAGCTTAGGAAGAGAACTTGGTCTGCAGCAACATGAGGATTTAAACTTGTTTCTACAATCCAATCTGAAATACAGACATTCACAGCCTGTCATGTTAGAGATATGGCTTCTTGTCTGTTACAGATGAAAATACCTAACCTGATATCTGTAAATATGTGTGCTTGTTTATATGTCATTGTGTGATGTCATTGTGTCACTTACCATTGGTTAGTACTTACCATTAGCCCCGCCTTCTCTGTATATAAGTTCTTGCTCCTCCCAGATTAGTGCCTGTCTAATTGTGTTCCTGAGGAAGAAAAGAAATAAATATTACTATTACAAGAAAGCCTACAGTCTCTTATATATGGGCCTAACCAGGATAACCAAACTAGCAACAAATTGGTAGCAAGAGGATGGTTTGGTAGGCCCAACCGAACATAAAGATGCAAGACTCACATAACGACAAAAGAAGACCTGCCACCAGATACATAACGAAAAGAATGGCAGCTCAACTAACTCCTGACAAATATACACCACTTGAAAATATTAAGAAACAAACGCAATTACAAGAAAATGAACTGCTAACACCAAACAAAGAAGATGAGGTAAAAAGAAAAATACTAGAATTAATAGAAACAACTACAGCTGAATCAAATCTGCTTGTGAAAATCCGCAGCATAATAAACGACCACGGAACAGCAGCAGATAACGAAAATAACAAACAAGAAAACTGCAAGGTAAGAAATTCAACCCCTGACTTCAAAAATGACACCAAAGATGGCGACAGCTTCCCGCCTTTTTCATGGCAGCCATCTTACCCACCTAATACCTCTAAAATGCCTGACCAATTACTAAAAGAATTCCAAACCTCAAACTACGAAATAAAAAACAAAACCTACCAAGAAGATGATTACCCGAGTCCAAAAACAAATAAAAAACAATTATTTAAACAAAACAAAGCTCAACCTACTGAAGTAGAAATAGACAATGCTATACAGGTGCTAACTGCAGCACTCGGGACTAAACTAACAATACCAAACAAACAACCAGAAAATGAAATAGAAAATTCTAAACTACCATCTACCAAAGGCCAAAAAGAAATAGACTGTCTAAAGAAAGGCCTAGCCACCCGAAGAAAGACAAGCTGGCAATCATACTTACCTACTGAAGAGCAGCTCCCTGAACAACCCGGCTCCATTGGCAATGGCGGCCCGCCTCAAGCTCCACTTACTGACGACCTCAGAGAAGACTCCCCGATGAGCAGAGCAGCACCCCAGGCATTCTTCAGTCACCAGAGGCCCTCCGGAAACAAAGCAGAGCAACAGAAGGCCGTCTGGGACTTCACCCCAGGAGCTGCAGACACAGGAACCTCCCTCATCGACTGCTGGAGAAAAATGAGGACTGAGCATGCCCAGAACGAGCCTGCAAAGAAAGAAGAAGGAAACATAAATACAAGTCAGCGCAACATAGAGATAAGTAAATACAGACATACATCTACCATACCCAGGCCTTATTGTGAGTATGCTAAGGTCTTAAATCATGGACAGCTACTAAACATGAATAACACCTCACTACACTCAGGGACAATACCTCCAGACTTTATAAAATTGAAATTAGATGGAAGCAACTTAATGGAATGGGATCAGTGTTTACAGATTGTATATATGAAAGAAAATGTTTTATTTTTTATTGATAACCCACCAAATAAGCCTTGGACCTATGAAATAGACTGCCTCCACCACAAAGCATACTATATGTTAATTGTTTCTATTTCCCCAAGTATACTCCCCAGTATAGATCATAATTTAACTGTATTTGAAGTATATCAAAAATTATTCAGACTGTTCTATAGCAAAAATGTAGCCACTACCACAAAAATCTCTAGGGAATTCTATTCTGCCAAACTAAAACATGATACATCCATGAGTGAGCATATCTTGAATTTAAACGCTGTAAGAGCAGACCTTATTCAAAGGGGAGAAACCATTTCTGACAACACCATGAAAAGCATTATAATTAACTCACTAGATCACAGCTGGGATAACTACATTACACTAATAGATAACCTAAGTATAGAGCAAATTACTTTAGAAAACCTTACCAATAAGCTTATTACTGAAGATAGACTTAGAAGAGAGCGATATACACAACAAAGAGAAGGTAGAAATCAAAGAAGGACTGATTTCAGGGCCAGAGACAGATACCCACATGAATGTCTCACATGTGGATCTGAAAGACATCAGAGTAGAGACTGTCCCAAGAATATAGGATACAGTGACTCATATAAACACAAGGATAGAAGAATACACTTTTTAGACAGAACCTCCCCAGATTACAGGTATAAGAGAAGAGAATCACCACACTCTAGAGAAAGACAAACATACAGAAATAACCCTAGAGAAAATAAGAAAGGATCACTATATGGAATAAGAAATAATAACACTTTGATATCTGATTCACTCAACACCTGGCTCATAGATTCAGGAGCCACATGCCATACAACTCATAATAGAGAAATATTAAGTGACTTCACTGAAAAGAAATATTATATTAAAGTAGCAAACCAAAATAGAGTCCTAGTGAGAGGAATAGGAGACACGCATATAAAAGGTATAGGAAAAATAGAGGGGGTACTATTTGTGCCCGAAATTCCAAATAACATATTGGCAACCCTAAAGTTAAGCTTAGACAATGCAATAGAAACCACTTTCAGAGGTGGAAAGGTATTCATGACTAAGAACAACAGAAACATAGGTAAACTATTTACAAATGATGGACTAACATACCTACTGCCACAAGATAACGAACTAGTCTATGCAAACTATCAATTAAGAAACAAAAAACCAAATTCAGATAGCCATGATGAAAATAATGATAAGAATGCATCAAACACTGATACTAATATGTCTGAAAATTTAAACAATGGAAAACCTATTCACGATAATTGTAGTCACTTACTCCACAGAAAGCTAGGACACGCGAGCTTTCCAGTCATACGAAAAATGTTAGAGTGTTCCGAAGATTTAAAAATAAAGAACTGTAAAAATTACTTAGAATGCTCTGTATGCAATTCTTCCAAAATTAAAAACAAGCCAAAACCCAAAAAAGCCACCCGCACCACACAATCAACCTTTCAACTAATTCATATGGATGTAGTAGGCCCATTAAAACCTTCAATTAAATACAAAAAAAGATACTTCCTGACCATAGTCGATGACTATAGTAGATTTGGTTTTGTATACACCCTTAACCACAAAAGTGAGGTTTTCAAAAAATTTAAGGAGTTCTTTAAAATGGTAGAAACACAATACAATACCAAAATCAAACAAATAATGACTGACAGGGGGTCGGAATTCCTATCCAACGAATTTTCAATTTGGCTAAAATCACAAGGAATATTGCACTTTAAATCTTGTCCATTTTCCCCATTCCAAAATGGAGTCTCTGAAAGGAAGAATGGTTTGCTACAAACCATGGTTAAATGTGTGTTAGATGATGCTGGTTTAAAACAGTCATTCTGGGCTGAAGCCCTTAATTATTCCAATTACACTATAAATCGCTTATGGTCCAGTACAATCAATAAGACCCCATACGAACTCATGTATGGAAGGAAACCAAAAATTGGGCATTTACACGTATTTGGTGTATCTGCTGATGTATATGTGCCCTCACAGTTAAGACGCAAAGGAGAGAAAGTATCCAAAAGACTGATATTTATGGGGTACGAATCAGGAACCAAGGGATATCGCTTCATTGATAAAAATAATCACTTCATTGTATCCAGATCTGCCGTGTTTCATGAACACATGAACTGGTCAAAATTACATCTCAATGAAATTTACCCAGAATCAAAAAATATTACACACACGCACGCAAAACATCACACATCAGATACGAACCCCAAATCCACATCTACTAACAGAATCAAATGCCCAGTAATAGTTAATGATGAATGGAAAAAAGGACACCCCACTTTGAAAGTAGATCAATTAACCGAAAAAGAAGCTAAGTATATGCATAGCGATGAACATCCCCAGAATAGGCCCATTAGATCCAATAGGGGCATAATTCCTAAAAGATTAGATGATTACGTACTGTCTATCCAAGCTAAACACCTGACTCCTAACACATATGATGACATACTTAAGCTACCCCTAGAAGAAAAAAGTAAGTGGGAGGAAGCAATGAAAAAAGAGATGGACAGTTTGAGAGAACTAAATGTATATACACCAACAGACCTGCCCACTGAGAAATCCCCTATTGGCACTAGGTGGATCTATAAAATCAAGGAGCTAGAGGATGGTAAATTCCTATACAAAGCCAGGTTGGTGGCTCAAGGCTTTGCCCAAAGATTTCCGGATGACTATGAAGACACTTATTCCCCAACCGTTAGATCAGAAAGCGTGAAAACAGCACTAGTGTTAGCTTCTATCTTAAATCTGGAAGTATATCAATTTGACGTGCAGACAGCCTATCTGCACGCTGATCTAGATAAAGAAATTTATGTGAAAGCACCCCCAGGAAAGGATACAAAAAAGGGAGAAATTTGGCTATTAAACAAGAGCCTTTATGGACTAAAACAGTCCGGTAAGCGGTGGTATGAGTGCTTATCAAAGATACTTAAAAATATGGGTTTTGTAGCTACTTCATCTGATTTTTGTTTTTTCACAAAAAAAAATAATGATTCTATTGAATATGTTTTGATTTATGTTGATGATATATTGTATTTTGGACACGACAAAATTAAATGTGATAATTTCGCTGAACAACTAGGCAAAAATTTCAACTTAAAAATATTAGGAAAGGTAAATAAGTATCTAGGAGTCCAAATTGACAAAACAGATAAGGGGTTCAAATTATCTCAGAAAGACAAGATTATGGAACTCATACAAAAATGTAATTTAATTAATTCAAAAATTTGTGATACTCCTATGTCAACTGATTTTTATAGGAATGTGTATAATGAGTACGAACCATTCAAGGATAACACGTTATATCGATCAATTATTGGGTCCTTATTATACATATCTAATTGGACCAGGCCTGATATCACCCTTGCTGTAAATTTGTTGTCAAGACATGTAAGCAATCCTAACTCATACCACTGGGAAGGAATTAAGAGGATTCTAAAATATCTAAAGTCTAGCATTGATATGTGCTTATTCTTAGAACCATTCATTTCTGAAAAACCAACTTTGACCTGCTACGCTGATGCTGATTGGGCTACTGATTCAAAAACCAGAAAAAGTACTTCTGGATATGTTTTTCTTATAAATGGCTGTGCGGTGCACTGGTACACAGGCAAACAGAATTTAATTGCCACTTCCACAGCGGAAGCCGAATATGTTTGTTTATCCAAAGCGGTCAACAATCTAACTTGGTTCGATGACTTGTTAACCAATGTGTGGGATGAACCTGTTTATCCAATTATTATCAATGAGGACAATAAGGCAGCAATTGATATATCAGCTTCCGAAGCAATAGGTCAACGATCTCGACATATCGATATAAAATATAAACATGTAAGACAACTGTCAAGTATAGGATTTATTAAAGCTATCCATTGCAATACTAGTGAACAAATTGCTGATATCCTCACTAAGCCATTGCCAACCAAACAACATATGTATTTGACTTCCAAACTTGATGTGCATATATAATCTTAATAACCCACCATTAGTTAGGTATTTTAGAGGGGGATTTGTTACAGATGAAAATACCTAACCTGATATCTGTAAATATGTGTGCTTGTTTATATGTCATTGTGTGATGTCATTGTGTCACTTACCATTGGTTAGTACTTACCATTAGCCCCGCCTTCTCTGTATATAAGTTCTTGCTCCTCCCAGATTAGTGCCTGTCTAATTGTGTTCCTGAGGAAGAAAAGAAATAAATATTACTATTACAAGAAAGCCTACAGTCTCTTATATATGGGCCTAACCAGGATAACCAAACTAGCAACATTGTCACCAGTAAGATGTCACAGAGAATCATCACCTCCTTTTCCCAAATTTAGGACAGTCACTGGCAGAGGACCTGGAACCCAATAGGATGGCATCCCATCTCTTGCAACACATTTCAGGAACATATGCCAGGTTGGTTTATCCATGCACCACTAGAAATATGGACAAAGATGTTCTTGCTACAAAACTTTTTACGAATTTGAAAGAAAAATGTGATTTAATTTTTCAGTTTTATTTTTTATTAGCTTTAAATGTCAAAAGAATTAAGAATATGATAAAAGCTTGTATCTGACTGAAAGATTTGTACTCTATTCTGTTACAATAATTATAGCGATGTCCACATGAAGATGACATGAGAACTGTAGCAGCCTATCAGACCACAGAGTGTCCTATTGTCCTTGAATAGTTGAAATTATATTGGTTACAACATCATTGTTAACTAATCTCATCTCCTTTTAACCAAATGGATAGCATTATATATCCAATGGGAATCTATATTTATTTCAATGCCAGAAACATCAACATTCTAGTAGATCAGCAAACAGTGCCAAGACATACACTACCCTGATGTAGTGTCAGAGGGAACATGCTTTTTTAAAAAATACAGTTTTTTTAACAGTTCACAGTTATGGAATGTATAGTATCATTTCCATTTATTTGCTGTTATATTTTTGACTGGACTGTTAAGAAAAACGACTTTCAAATTTTAATGATGAAATGATTTCTTAATACAATAGGGAATAAGTGTATTAATATTTGTTGTATCATATCCATATTGACAGAAAAAGATCAAGTATGATTTTTTTTTGTGCCAATATGGATGAGTTTCCTTTTGCTGCATAGATTTGCATTTGCCATTTTGAGATGCAATTTTCCAGTTAGAGCTCTTTAAAGCTTTTTGCAATCTTTATACATTTGCTTCTTTGTACAGCATTATGTTATTAGCAAATGTGGTTACCTCATTGCTCAACCTAAATTCAGATTGTTTATAAATAAATTCAAAAGTACTCTTTTCCAAGAGACCATAGTCAAAACATCTTTCCAAGTTCAAATGCTCCCTTAGGTGTGAGACTTTTTCAAAAATAATTTGAAAGTTCAAATAAATAGGTTCTGAAGCAATTCAGAAGTAACTCAGAAACTACCTAGACTCAACATGTTGAGTAGTTTGTAGATATGAGTTTATTTCTGATTTAGCAGCAGTTCTTTTGAAATTAAAGCAAGCATATTTTCCCCTTTGCAAGGCTGCAGCCCAATGAAGCCTTTGATTATTTTCTCACTGATATTTTTTCTTGCCTCATCTAGGTCCTGGACTTGTACCATTGTGCTTGAAACTCACTCCAGACAAAATAAAGTCCGATTTGCAATCCCAGATTTCCATTGATCATTCGAGCTGAATGGATTTCTCCTAAAGATGGAAGCTTATTGTTTCATGCTTCAGAATCTTTGTCATTGGAAGTGTAGATTGCCATACTTCAGAACACCTTTTACTCATTGAGGTTGGCATACAAGCAGTATTTATATTGTAGAAGTGTGGACCATTGATTGTTATTAAACAATACATACTTCTATACCAGCACATTTTCAGGATTGACTCTGGGAATTGTTCAGAAACATCTGGATGTATGCTTATGGCCTTTCTACCTTAGCTAGATAGAAATAGCTTGGTCTCATTTATTCATTAATGAATTCACATTAGATGATAGCAATAGCAATAGCACTTAGATTTATATACTGCTTTACAGTGCTTTACATCCCTCTCTAAGTGGTTTACAGAGTCAGTATATTGCCCCCAACAATTTGGGTCCTCATTTTACCCACCTTGGAAGGATGGAAGGCTGAGTCAACCTTGAGCCTGGTGAGATTTGAACTGTCAAATTGCAGTCAGCTGGCAGTCAGCAGAGGAAGCATGCAGTACTGCACTCTAACCACTGCTCCATCACGGCTCATGATGTGTTAAAGACAAGGATCCTTTTAAAAACTATTAGAAAGTACCACAGCTGTGAGGCTGTTAACCAAGATAAAATATTCTACTCAATTAATCTTTGTGCAAAAGCAACTCTCCCTGTTTATTCCAAGATCATTCAATTCCCATTGCCAATTTTGATTATAAAAATTCTCCAGAGATTAAGAACAGTAAATCTGAAATATTATTTATTTTTTGTTGGAAAGCTCTTATCAAAAGCTATATAAAGTTGCGAGGTTGAGAAAGGATCTTTTAGTAATGATGAAAGCTCTCTTTAAAGATGTTAACGTAGTGCTTGCTTTGACATCATTTAAGTGCAAAGGGAAAAGTCTATATATTTTTATGTATTTTTAAATGTGTTTTGCCTTATATCTAGTCTAGACTGTTTTTCTGATGTTTTCAAGCCACATTTTTATTCATGAAAGTAGTAATATGATAAATTTGTTATGTTTACATTAGTGAACAATTTAAGTTAGTCCTGCAGTTTTCTTGGCAAGATTTTAGAAATGGTTTGCCATTATTTCCTTCCTAGGGCTGAGAGACAATGATAGTGCAAGGTTAGTACTAGAACTCACAGTTTCCTGGTTTCTATTCTGATGCCTTAACCACTATACCAATGGCAATGGATAGATGAAATGGATAGAGGAAAGGAAGTTAGAATTATTACTTTAATGCTGTAAAATGGAGGTGTAGTGTAGAGTTAATAATATGCATATGATAATTTTATAATACAATGTGTAGTCTGACATTATACAAGGTTTTTTGCTTCTGAATCATATTATTATTAATAATAATTAATAACTATATATTAATTATTGTTATGCTATTAATTATATTGTTAATTATATTATTAATTAATTATACATTACTGTAATTTATAATAATTATATTTTACAACTACACTAGACTACAGCTACTCTTTTTTGCTTATTTCTTTAAACTCCAGCTATAGGTATAGGTGTTTGCCAAGTTTTCATTTAGCTAACTACAAATCTGGTTTATGAATTTTGCTGAAAAAAACAAATGTTGCATATTTCTGTGAATAAATAGATTTTTGAATATAATTTGAGAGTACACACATTTTATATGACATTTTATATTTTATTTGACATTTTATATTTTATTTGATATTTTATATTTTATTTATTTATTTTTATTTATTTATTTATCAAATTTCTATACTGCCCTACTCCCGAGGGACTACAGGCCAAGATAAAATACAGATAATACAAACATTAAAAGTCCATTAAAATTATTAAATATTTTGGCTGAAAACAAATTTAAAACACCCAATTTGTGAAACAGATTAAACGATTTAAAAATTTAAAAGGGAGAGTTAGGCCAGGCCAGCCTGCTGAAATAAAAATGTTTTGAGAGCACGACAAAACATGCGCAGATCCTAGATCCTCCTTATCTCCGGGGGGAGCTCGTTCCAGATGGTAGGTGCCCCCACAGAGAAGGCTCTCCCCCTGGGGGCCGCCAGTCAACACTGTTTGGCCAACGGCACCCTGAGAAGCCCCTTTCTATGGGAGTGTACTGGTCGGTGAGAGGCTATTGGTAGCAGAAGGCGTTCTCGTAAATACCCCGGTCCGATGCCATGGAGCGCTCTAAAGGTGGTAACCAAAACCTTGAAGCATACCCGGAAGACCACCGGAAGTCAGTGCAGCTCGCGCAGGAGGGGGGGGGTCACATGGGAGCGCCATGCCGCTCCCATAACCACCCACGCGGCCGCATTTTTCCCATAACCACCCGCGCGGCCGCATTTTGGAGCCTCCGGGTGCTCCTCAAGGGGAGCCCCATGTAGAGAGCATTGCAGTAGTCCAGGCAGGAAGTAACGAGAGCATGAGTGATTTTATATTTTATATGACATTTTATATTTTATATGATATTTTGTTTCCTATGGTATTATATTTCTATTTGCATTTTCCCATGATTTATATATTCATTTCTATTCCACATCAGTTAGTTGATAATTTAAGATACCTTACATATTATACCGTAAAGTGGTTTGTTTGTTTGTTTAATACATTTTTGAACTAAGAACTGGGATACATTAATTTTTATCTACAAATTCATTTCAGGGTGTCTTATGCACTGAGAAGTCCAAATTCATTTTATTTTTATAAGCTTTTTTGTGCAATGCATTTCTAATCTGCTTGTATCAGGAACATTTGTTGCAAACAATAATGAAGAGAAAATGATGATATGAATGCAATGACATTAAATAAATGCTTCAGATTTATACTTGCATTCATCATCTGATGCAAATATGTAAGTTCCAACATTTGTGCCATAATGTATTTCAACTTTATATCTTTTGCCCTCACCAGTGGAGGCCCATGAGAACAACTAGCTCCATTTTTAAGTTTAATTGCCCCCCTCCCCAATTGTTGATGGAGGATCCTTATACAAATGACTACATTAAGTGTAGTCTGGTTCTAATGCTCAAAGAATATGTTCTAGATTTGGAAATTTAGTATATTCGCAGAAATAAAAGCAATTTAATAGCAATAGTCTTATTAATTGCTCTGAATTTATTCAAAGTTAAGTTTCAAGATTCAAAAAGGGATCAACTTAATTTTAATTAGTGATTTGAGAATTAATTTGAAATCTTGGCAATCAAATTCAATTTTAGCTCTTGTAAGAGTCCAGATTTGATGGGGGGGGAGGGGAATGATCCACAGGTTATAATAGGGAAACTTAAAACATCTAAGCTGCTTCATCCTGCTTTCATAATGAAAAATTAAGGAGATCTTTTGGAGAATTTTAATCTTGCAGATCTCAATTGGATACCTTCAAAGATAGAAAGAGAACTAAACAGTTTTTTTCATAGAGAATTAGTTAAGTCGATACATAGCATGTATACTCTAATATAAAATATAAATTTAGATGGATACTATGGTCAGTGGTATCAAAAGTTGCTGGGAGAATTAAAGGACTAGCAGGATTTCTATCCAAGTCCTGACCAATGGCATCCATAAGCAACCAATGTTTCTTTGTTCCAAGTCTATGCCTGAAACCTGATAGAGAAATAGTCCATATAAACTGTTTCCCCTTGGGTATTCCTCAGTAAACACAATCTTGATAATCTTTTCCAAAATTCTAGGTTATAATTGGTTATTAAGGATCACTGGATCCAGAGAGAGCCTTTTAGGAGAGAGTTACCACAACTTCTTTAAAGGATTTCAGTTCTACCCCTTTCTTGAAATAATACATTGATAAAGTCCAGGAACTAGCCTGTCACATTTACCTAGCTACATGGAAGATCTCTACTTTGATTGTATGATGGAGTTATAGTGATTAAAGCTTTGAGAAATCTAATCATTCACTTGAAACTTTTCACAACTTTAATATCAAAATCCAAATTCAAGACATATCCACAAAATGAATACTTGTATTCCTTCAATATCTGAAGTTTATCTTCAGAAGTTTAAAACTACTTTACAGAATGGCCCAATTTCTCCTATAATTACAACCATATCATATTTAAAAAAATGCTTTCTGAATTTAATCTTAACCAGGGTTTGATGTATAATTCTAAGAAAAAAAAATACTAAAGAAATAGTATAGGAAATGACTTCAATTGTCTGTGATCAAAGCCAACCAATAATAACAATATTAATACTCAGCGCTTACAAAGGCCTTTAATCTTCAAAGTACCTCGAATGACTGATTGTCTGCAAAGATTAGTAATGAGCTGCTGTCTTATGAATCTTTGCCACATCAGATCCAACTCAGGTCAAGAGAAACTAAAATGATGAATATTTGATAATTGATGACTATTTAGTTAACTGATTCACTGTTCGTCTAGCTATGAGCACATTTCCAAGTTAAGAAGCCACAACTGCCAATCTGTCCAATTGTTTAAAAAAACAGTGTGGAAAAAAGTTAATCACTTCATGAAAAGGAAAGGAAAAGAAAAGAATAAATATGTTAATATCACATTCATTTAAGTCTTATTAGGTGTTGATTTAGAGTTTGATTAAGGCATTTTTGCTGAAAAATGTTGATAATGCAATGACATTAAACTGATCTGATGGTATCACACATGATGTTATTAGACTAACAGTGTGGACATCCAAGGGAAATAGAAAACTTAATTACAATTAATCAAGCTAAATTTTGCTTTACTAGGATTTTTGAATATAACATTTTGATAGCATTCAATACAAGAAATATTATATTTCTTCCTTTTTTAACTGCTGATCTTTCATGAAAATTGCAAAAGAACAATTAAAACAGACACAGCAATATGCACAGACACAACAATGAGTCTATTTTGTATGCAAAAACTTCATGCTGATCATTTTTCATCTTCTTTTAACAGGTCAATCATAACATTTATCATGAAACTTGGTCCTTTTCAGTAAACATATAAATAGGAAATCAGAGGAAACTGAAATACATTTGCTGTTTCTTCTTCATTTTCAGACATTCATCTAATTTCTGAAAATGTTGAGCATGTAATATTCTCAGTTACATGAAGGTAATTTTTTCAGGTTCTCAACCTATAGGAGTAACATACTATAATAAATGTATATTGTAAGCAGTTTGATTGTGCACATGCTCTATTCAGGCCGTCAACTGGATATAATCCTGATTATGATCAAGTGAAAAAAAATTCTCTTTTGTTATAAAATACTATTAACATCTCAAGGAAAAGTTTGATCAGTATTTATTTGCTGATAGTTTAAAGTTAATGCTGTTTCAAATTCATCCATGATCAAATACTTCATAGGCTCTAAAGTTGAAGTGAAAGATACTTTGGACTCTCATTTGCCATCTGTGTTGGGATATTAGTTTCTCATTTTGAAAGGATTGCCAACATTTTATTTGTTGATGCTCTGCTGTTTATAACATGGATAATAATATTAAGAAGTCATCAGTATTTATGGACATGTTTAAAGTATTTGCTTTTCTCTTGTTTTAACTTGTTAGGAAGAAGATATAAAACAAGATTTGCGATGTATAGAAAAATAAAAGAAAGGTTTCCTGAATTAGTAGTGAAAAAATTGCTACTTGGAGAAGTGCGGGAGCACTCAGTTTTAAGAAAGTTTGGATCAGTGTAAATACATCTGCATTATACTTCATATAATGCTTTTCTGGGTAAAATTGTTTCTGAATACAGATTCACTTACAAACAACTTCAGGAAGAAGGCATTTTGAAGGATTAAACTAAGATCTTGGTCATTGTGGCTAAAAAGATCTAGCCAGGAAGATTCA
This sequence comes from Pantherophis guttatus, assembly GCF_059756535.1. NCBI lineage: Eukaryota > Metazoa > Chordata > Lepidosauria > Squamata > Colubridae > Pantherophis > Pantherophis guttatus. The sequence goes on from NC_142066.1 coordinate 75,609,123, forward strand.
AAAAGACAATAATTCTTCTTTATATGTGGGAATTCCATACACTGCTTTAAAAGAGAATATGCTTCAACCTCTTAAAACCATCCATGGATTTAAGATCTTAATCTAACAAATGCCCAATCTGGATCACATATATTTGTATGATATACAAAATATACATTTTTAATTATAAATTCATAAAAAAATGGCCGATTCCCTAGAAATAATAAGGAGTCCATGAAATTTAACTTCATTCATTGCTGACAACTGTAGGAGGCATTCATCTCCATTTAAAGACCATAAGCCAGAGCTATCTGAAGACATTTCCATGGTCATTTGGCCAGCATGACATCATGGAACACTGTTTCCTTCCCACAAAACTGGTGCCTATTCATCTACTTGCATTTGTATGCTTTGAAACTGCTAGGTAGGCAGGAACTAGGCAAAGATGAGCTTTCACCCCCATCATGCAACGCTTGGATCTCAAACCCGGGCTGTCGGGTCTCCAGAAATAGGCAATATTTTCCCAAGAAATAGGCAAATGATTACTTTCACTGCTCCCATTCAATTATAGTTTTTGGAATTTTCTGTTTTCAAAAGAAAAGATGAAAAACAATATATAGTTGATTTAAGTTTTTAAAGTATCCCTTATGATGGATCTGTTTATAGACTTATAGTGTATCTATGAATATAAGATATATACATTGAAGGTCTACAGTACTAATGAAAAGGCAAATAAAAAAAGCACAACAGAATTGTCATTGTATTTATATAATCTTTCATGGGTTATTAAAAATTTTTAATTCCCTCCCCTTCTTGAATAAATTTCTGAATTTTTTTATCTCAGTGTGGGATTTACTAGTATAGTATTATACTAGTAATATTAATTTTATTTATTCATTTGTTCATTGGGTTTATAGTTTTCTTCATTCCTAGGTGACACCTGGTAACATACAATTAAAAGATGTTACATTTAAAAACTGTGTCTGGGAAGGAAAACTCCATTACTGCAGGAAAAAGGTCCAACAAAGCTTAGACATCCATACTAACCTCAGGCCAGGTTTTCAAAAACTTAGGAAACGAATGCAGAGGGGAGAGCCATCTGGCTCTCGGGCGGGGGGGTGGGGGAATGTTGTTCCAGAGGACAGGTGCTGTAACAAAAAAAGAAAAGCATGCTTTGCGGCTCCCTATGAATGACATTGTTTGATTAAAGAGAACTGAGGCTTGCCGACTGCTGAATTTAATGATGGACAGAAAAGATTGGAGACAGGTACCCCTATGTCATAATGGGTTTTATAGGTGAGAACAAACAGCTTGAATTGCCTCTGGAAGGCCCCTGCCACTACTGCAAAGATATGGGTAACAAATCTACCACTGTCATGCCACCATGCCAATTGTAGATCAATTGCAGTTCTGAATGGTCTTCAAGGGTAGAGTGCATTACAGTAGTACATTTGTGATATGAGTACACATTTACATATCTTACTCTGATTTGATATTGATTTAATAGAAAACAAATGATGTCCTTTGAGTTAAGGAATAGCAAACTTTAATGCCATGTTAAGTTTCTATGTGTTTTACAAACCAAAGGTGAGAATGAGAATTCTGTCTAACCTCTGAAATGCATTTTCTTAAGATTAGTGTTATGTTTAGTAATTTTCTATTTATGGCTGAAAAAATATTCTCTCATGTAAGTTTTATTTTCCACAGGATCAGAAAGTAAATGCAGACTTTTCAATCAGGATAATTTACAGTGGTATGGCATTCCAAGAACTTTACACAATATTCTCTGTGAGTATATTTTTTTAACGCTTGCTTTCAAAGCAGAAACAAAGACTCACAGATTGTCCTTTTTGAGTCAAAAGTTTAAAACATCAGAAAAATTGAGCAACACCTACTGGTTTATAAGTGCAATGACAGTTCATCTTTCTACTCTTAACAAAGATTAAATGCAGAATTTTCAAAAGGCAGTTAATATGTTGATACAGTACATTAACATTTTTGTTTAGCAAACATATCTAATAAAATAAAACCAGGAATATATCTCAGAGGTTTTGCCTGAGGGGTTTTCTGGAAGGAAGGAATCCACCCAGCTATATTTACAGAAATAGTTATAATTTTACTTTTATATTTAGATTTGCAATATTTTAATTATTAGATGTTCAGTTAATTTAACTTACTGAATTTACTTAATTTAATCAATGATTTTCTGGCTTGTGAAAGAAATAATCATCCATCATCAACCAGATCATTTTTTTTTCCTTGGCAGGGAGAAATAATGTTTGAAGCAGCTCATGAATACGGCTTGGCAGAGCTTAATGCCAAGTGATGTGGAGGATTGTTTAAATGGGTCCTTCCGGCTCACTGCCAGCAGGTGCTGCTGTAGGTACAGGAGAAGAAAACAATGAAATCCACAAGGGGGAAAAATCAATGAAGGATAGACGGAGGTGGAAGAACTGAAAAGAGAGAGAGAAAGGAAGAGGGAGAGAGAGAAGTGAATGTGAAAAAAATTAGTCATCAAATGTAGCACTCATTAAGCATTTGGAAAAGCTGTAACCCATCTCCCTGAGGGAATAAGGAACATGTTCTAAAAAGAACAACAGTGTGTTTCACAATTTATCCAAACCCAATGCCTTTCTTGTTTCTGTAGCTGCAGTGGAATTACCAAATTATAAACTATATATCATAAACCTAAGGATCTAATGCTATGACATGGTTGTACAACCATTCCATTTACTATACTGACTGAAGTCATAGAACACCATAAATTGTGAAAAAATAAATAAGAAGAATAGGCAGCAAAATTAGATCTTTGATTTAATTCAGTTCTGTGGGTGTGTATTTATCTATTGGGTCATCCCTTTGAACATGGATATTGCAGATTGAAATTTGAAAGATGTTTGCAACTATGATACTGTTTTTCATGTTGCAATGCTACATTGACCCCCAACGAAAGAATAAGCAGGTAGCAAAAAGGCTAAGCATATTAAAAATAAAAACATGAGTCTGAATTCTCTTTTGACACTTCACTCTTTTTCACAGGAGTAAAAACATACATCTGAAAATGTAGTGTCTATATTTTCAAAATATAGGTTGCTGGAAATATAATGTGCTACACTTACAATATAATTATTATATATGAATTTCACATCCCTAAACTAATTTTCAAAGGGAACTTGAATAACTTTCAAATTAAAAATATAATTCTAATACAATATTAAGCCCTGAAAGTTCATATGTCAGGGTGAAAATGTATGGTTCTGATGAGAAAGACACAGGCAAATGAAACTCATCCAGCATTGCTTTTAAATAATTTTTCCAGGCACATTCATAGTAAAGGAGGTTCCATTATTCAAATGGAACTTACTTTCATTGTTATTCCAATCCTTACGATGTCATTGAAAAGTGCAATAGTACAAATTATAAATGATGAAGGAATAGCCATAGGTTTGTAAGGCTCAAATACTTGATTTTATATGTTCAACACTAAGAAACAAACAGCCTGAATCATAACTAACGTTTGCATTTTTAGTACTGGAACATTATGGTGATAAGATTCTTATATAACAATGAATATGGCATATTGGTTAAAGAACTGAATTGGAATCTGTGTTACATTCACACATGCCTGTCAGTCTAAAAATCAAGACTCTGGTAGCTTTTCAGATTAACAAATGTTATCAAAAGTCATCTTTCATCTCACAAAAACTTATTCCTTAAATAAAATTAATTAGTTTCAAATATGTTACTAAACTAGTTTTTTGCCACAATAGGCTTCTCTCCTCCTATGGTATTTATCAACCTGATATGATTGAAGGTTATCATGAGAAGAAAATGGAAAGGCTTATCTCCTTGAGGATATAAATAAATAGATATGAATTAATACTTGTAAGTAGCTAAGAAGAAATGAAATCACATATTTTGAATTCTTTTAACATGAGCAAATACAATGCCAATAATCATAACAAGGCTACAGGCTAGAATTATTCAGTTATTGTGTTCAAAATGCAATAAACTTTGATACTAGTATCTTTGGTTAATTTTTCCAAGGCTGTGTTTTAGGGAATTGTTGCATTTCTTCAAAATGTTTTGCATATTTCTCATTGAAAATCCTGACACAGAAAAAAAACTTTATAGACGAACTATTTTGGAAAAGAGTTTTCTGTTTGTTTCCCTCCACATCACAATGAAGAGGGAATGTGGTTAAATAACTTAAGATTAGGATGGACAGTCTATAACTCATAGATTCCAGGTAAACCTAGCCCAGTTTTGCAGCATGCATCAATTCAAAGATTGTTCATATCATAAAATCAGCAGTTAACCACCCATTTTTGGCAGTACAGACCTGCATATGTGTGTGCACGGACCCACACACACATTTTGAATAACATACCTTAAGACCCGTTTATTTAAAAAAGTTGAAAATATGTACTGAGCCATAAAAACATTGTATTTTTATGAAGTAGTCTTAGTTTATGTACAACAATTATAAGGCTCATGTTATGTGTGAATTTGTTACGATCTAGAACCGTGATGGCGAATCTCTGGCACGCATGCCACAGGTGGCACGCAGAGCCCTCTCTGCGGGCACGCCAGCCATCGCCCCAGCCCAGCTCCACTGCAGTCAGCTGGTCTTCGGGTCTCTGTCACTCATGCATGGGGAGCGGGGCGAATGAGGGGGCACTTGCATTGCATTTTGGGGGTTCACGCATGTGCCCCCTGTGCCTCATTTTTGGCCTGGAAGGCCTCCTGCACCAACCTGGAAGCCAAAATGGGGCACGGGGGGGCCAAGGCACATGCACACATTGCATTTTGGGGGTTCGGTCACGCTTTGGGCCTCAGCACCAAAAAGGTTAACCACCACTAATCTAGAATATTTCCTCACAATCTTTTGAAATGGCTGTCAGACAACTTGATTTAAAAAAAGATGTTTAAGAGTAACAAGCTCATTGTTTTAAATAGTAACTCACAATTTGTAAATCCATGTATTCATCTGAAGTATTAAAAAAGAATCTGCAAGGGGCTGGAATTTTTAAAAAGAGTTTATGAATTTATTTTGAGATTAAGATCTCTTCTTTAAATAAAATAAATTCTTTTTCTCTTCTAAACTATTGTTTTAAATGATACAAAGACTCATTTGAATCTTAGTTCAATATATTTAACTTCCCTAAAGTGTGTTTTTGAAGAAATTGTGTGCACTCTGGACCTGGAATAAGACAACTGTTCTGTTTGTTTCTAAATTAGAAACAGTATTCCAAACGTGTCTCAAGAATCTGGTTTGTTATTCAACTCCACATTTACTCCATAACCCTCACAAACCTCCCTGCTACTGCTTTTTTCTTCAGACAAGAATCATGATGCTCTGAATAATTTTGTTTGCATTAAAATAATATTGATTTCAAAAAAGCTAGACATATTCATTTTTGTCCTTCAAAAAATCCTAGAGCTACATGCTAAACCAAAAAGTTTAAATAAATTCCAGAACAAACCACTCTCTGCAACACTGCATGCCCATTTACTCACCAGCAGTCAAGAATCCCTTGACATTTTTAGACTTGAAGTCAGAGAACTACAGTTTCTCTTATTCTGGGAGTCAATGAGTATTGCATATTAAAATGGAATGCTACACAGGTTTTTGATTTTTTTTAAAAAATTCAGCCCAAATTCCCAGTTCAAATTAATAATTCATTTTACTTTAAGGGTTTCTTCTGGCTGAATAGATTCTTGTTACATCTCTTCTATTTTGTAAGATAGCTTACAATGCTAATAACAATATTAATAATGCTGAAGGCAGAAACAAACTATCTAAAATAAATTAAATAAAAACTTATTCCCAAGTAAAAGTGCATAAAATTGCAAAGTTAGTGATATCCTTAAATAAGCATATTGTATATGCTTATGACGTTTACACATATGAAGGCTAGCCATTAAGTTGCAATACATTATATCATTCTTCTAGATTTATTCTTTTAAGTAAGTATTAAATATTCTTTTCAGCACTAGTGTCTCTAATCTTTTTTAAAAAAAGTTAAGTAGCAGAGAAAAGACAAGAGAAAATAAATCCAAAATGTATTAGGGGCAGATCAGAAACTATTATTCATTTTTCTTTTAAATGAGTAAGTAAAAGGGCGAATGCTCTTGGAACAAAATAATATCTAATGAAAATTGTATTTCTGAAAAGATGGGTTTTTGTTTTTTTTTAAATGCAGATACAGATTATAGGCAATCTTTTGTCATGCCAAGCAAATAGGAATCTCCATTAGGTAATTGTCATGAAGTATGTCTCATACAGGAAAACCACTGAAATGCTGATGTAACGTGGCATTGGCCAATCGAGTTCCAACTCCATCCCACAATTTTAAGTATGACTTTTAAGTAAATGTACAGAATAGTACAAAGCTCTGTGATCTGATTATCATTACAGAGAGTTTTGAGATCTTGTCAAGTTTCTATGGCAGAGATCACTAGGAACCTGGGGGCCAGAAAGGCAAAATATAATTGTTGTATTCCCTCATTGACAGTCCTAAAGTTTTATCCAGAAAAATCATATATGGCATATGCCTTCCTTATCATTATAGAAATGTTCTATTACATGTCTACTATCACTATTAAATTTATCATTCAAATGTAAGCTTTTAGCCTATTAACGAAAAGCAAGCTGTCCAGAATGAAGGTGATGTTGCAAATATAACTACTGAAGGAGTGACACAATAGAATTTTTTTTAAAAAAAATATAATTTCTCAAGTGAGAAATATTCTCAAGTGAGAATATTTATATACAGAGTAATCAAACTTGGTGATATCAAGGGAGATCTAAGCAGCATATGTAAAGGAAATGAATGTTGCTTTTATTGTTAAAAAGCTGTATACAAATACACAAACGTACAACCATTAGTACATTTTAATTATTTCATTAACAATATATTTGTGATATTATTGTCCCTTGGATTGTCTACTTGTCTTGGAGATCATAGGATCTATTCTATTATTTGATGTATTTCTAAAAGACTAAATCTTAAATTGCAGTGTAAGAAAAATATGCAAAGTGGTAAATTCTTGGGTAGAGCTATATGTATGATTAAAGTAATTAAGATAATATAAATTAAATGGGACAAAAAACAACAACTGAGGTTTCAAACATGGTTTATTATCTGACCAAAATATAACAAAGGTATGGAATATCATCATTGTCTCAATGAAAACTAACAGTTGCAGAAATTAATGAAAATCCATTTACAGTAAACAAATATTTGCCTCTTAACAGAGCAATGTTTTTTTTAAAAAAAATCACAGGGTTTCAACATGTGGCATCAGAAAAAAAAGAGTAATTTCCATTAAATCAAATGAAAAGGATACAGTTTTAAATAATATGACTTTGTCAACTCGTTAAAATTTTCAACTTTAGTAATTTTTAGTTCAGTTCTCTCCAAGCTATAAGCATGGATTAATCTTAAAAGTGTTACAACAGATGAGAAAGGACTTCAAGTTTTAGTAGGAGTCCACAGATTTAGTAGAGCTGTCCAAGTCTTATTGTGGACAGAATTTGAAGTAGGAAGCAGTTGGAATTTTCCTGAACATCTCCTTTGGGTGTGTTCAGATGTATTGTAAGGCTATCAATAAATAGCCTTCTCATTTCAGTTTCACTTTATTAAATTGGTCTGAGGGACTTCGTGAAAAAGATAGGAAAAAGAAAAAACCCAGAGATGTCTAATGTGGGGTGGGGGGAAGGGAGGGAAGGAAGGAGGGGAGACAGGAAACTACCAGGCAACTATGAAAAAAAAAAAAGTGATTTCAAAGGCAAAAGTGGCCAGATCATAAGCCGGAATGCCAATATAAATGAGAAATATGTGCTAGAGTGCAATGAGCATAAGGAAGGCTTAAGCTGTTTCTCCGCCTTCTCAATCAGAGCTTTACTCATAGACAAAACTCCCTCCCTCTCTCATTCAACTCACTTAGGCTATCCTCCTCCCTCATTTCTCTCTGCCTATTTCTCAGCGTGTGCTTTGCCTACAGCGCGACAGAGTCAGACTCCTCTCACTGACAGTCAAAGACATCATTTGCACTTAGTGAATTCAGAGAGGGACCTTCCAAACCAAACTTCACCGAAAACTTTTTGTTCTTCCTGAAGAGAAAAGAGGAAGCAGAAAGGGGAAAAATCCAACTGGGTGAAGAAGTAATTGTGGTGGAAGAAAAGCCTTGCCTTTTTAAAAAGGAATCACAACAACTTTTGCTACAAGGATGCCTTTGCTTCTGACTAGAGGATTGATGGTGTTATTTTGCTGGATTATAGCACAGAGTTCCCCAGCATCTGGATTGGAGGGGCACAGTTTAGTTTCTGATTGCCCATCCTGTGCCCTTGGCACTCTCTCCAAGAATGTGCCCAGTTCCCAGCCTGAGATGGTGGAAGCTGTAAAGAAGCATATCCTAAACATGTTGCACTTGAGAGACAGACCTAACATCACTCAGTCAGTGCCCAAAGCTGCACTTTTAAATGCTATCAAGAAACTCCACGTCGGAAAAGTGAGAGAGGATGGCAATGTGGAAATAGAGAATGACATTGGAAGAAGAACAGAAAAGAATGAGTTGATGGAGCAAACATCTGAGATCATAACGTTTGCAGAATCAGGTTGGTGCTATTGAAAGTGGGGGTGAAGAGGAAAGCACAGTGTTGTTAGAATTGCAATTAACTTTTCTTTGTAGCTGTTACGTTCTAGATAAGGTGGTGGGAAAGAAAAGGGGAAAAGTGTGAAGGAATGTGGATCTCTAGAATTCAGCCTTGATTGCAGATGTTTTATTTATATTTACCAAACTAGCCAACAAGTGAAGTACAAGCATCTAACATTTTGGGTTCAATATTAAGAGGTGGATACTTCCTTCCCTACTTGAGAAAAGAACTGATCAGTTCTAATCAGAATGAGATAGTAAATAGGCAAATGGGCAAGGAGTGTTCTTTAAAATGGTGTAAGTAAAGAAAAAAAGTTACGATCAGTTTCTGAATCAACTCACTGTAAAATCTGTCAAGTTGAGGATAAATATTTGTTACTCAGTTCCTAGCAAGTGTTCAGGGCAGTAAAAGTGTTAACAGCTACTGTCAGAAGACCTAGTACTAAGTGGGGCAAATAGTTGTAGGCAATCCAAATTGTAATGCTGACTTTTGCACAGTGGGGAAAAAAAACAAAGCAAAAAAAGATGGTAGTCCTAAGAATTCTCTGCCAAAGAGTGCAACTTTGATGGGTTGCATTTTCAACTACTGGTACTTATTTTTCAACTCATTTTCAACTTCTGCAAACAGGTAATTAAATGATAAATATAGACTATCATTCAATGTATGCATTATCTTCACTGTTTAGCCATTGTACACACACACACACACACACACACAAACACACACACCACATCCATATGTGTGCCTGTGTCTAGACAGTCATATATTCAGATTTACCAATAATAAGAGATTAAAGAATCACAATTTAAAACTTTCTGAAAATTAATGCTGTTCCTTAGTGAAAGCACTTTTCAGTGATGCCAAGGCAGCTTGCAAGGAATCTCATTGTTTTGCTTACTCAACATATGGTAGTAAAAATATGCATAGGCACACTGAGCATTTTTGTTTAAAAGTTTGTTGGAGCAATATAAACAATTAAGGCAACTCTCTCAGAGTTTCCAGTTCTGAAAACCTGTTGACTCAGATGTTCTGTTTGCAGAAAAAGACATACAGAGAAGCATGTATGGTTTAACAGCAGACATTCCTGCTGATAAATGGCATGAATTCGCACTGTATGGTTATCCTTAGTATATATGTCAGTGTAGCACTTACCAAATTGCAACTCCCCACCACTCCACCCCGGTTTGCCTGAGAAGGGTTTGCTATGAAAGCAAAGGAAAATGACTTGTTCTCTCCTTTTAAAAGGTGGTGGGAAGTGATTTTACTCCAGTGGTTTTACTCTATGAAGCAATAAACAGTCAGAAGCAGGGAACTTGATAGACCATCTGATGGGCAGATACTGCCTCCAGTTTACCACAGAACTCTCTCTAAGACAGATGGAATGAAATGTGGTTTCTCGACATTGTGTGAGTTCTAGGTTTGTACTGTTTCTGCTTAAAACAGGCTCCAAAGGCAACTGTGTCATGCTTCAACTGTGGTGCACAGCCCAATTGGCTTAAAGAATCACATGGTTAATATTTGTTATGCCACTGCCCAGAAAGTGGCCAATAGTCCAGCAACTCATTATTTCTTTCAACTAGAATTTATAAATGTTCAAATTACTGTGATTTGTCTTTTGTAGAAGCAATCGTGATTATAATTATGTCAATGTTTTATTTGTCGTGTTATCAGTACTGACTAGAGTTCAGTATAGTAAAAGCAGGAAAACAACAGCAGCAACTGCAACAAAAATCCTGAACTCTCTTGAAATATATGTTCTTTTGTTTAGATTATAGAACATAATTTACTTCAAGCATAAAGACCTTCCTCAAGATCATTTATCTTTCTTCACCAGTTTATTCCATGCTGAAATGTGAAGGTCAAGGAAAGTTTTGTTGCACAAAACAATATTGCATAATATTCAATTTATATGCTGATTATAGCCCTCTTGTGGTTATCAGGTATCTTTTTAGAACTTTAGAAAATGATAAGAAACAACACTTTACATCTAATCATAAAGGACGTTTATAGAATATGGAGCTGTTGAAGTGTACAAGTAGAACTCAAAACCTGCTTTAGGTTATATTTAAAAAATAATTGAACAAAATATGAGAAATATTCTTTACCAGTATTCTGCTTGTTCTTGAAAACAACCATCTTTTCAATGGAGCAGTAGAGAATAAATGAAAGTGAATGGAAACATATCTTCAGTTTTGTCAAACTTAAATTATGAAAAAAAAGCAGTGTAGTTTTTTTTTAATTTTTGAAAGCAAGTTAATTAACAAAGTTATCTCAGTGGTTTCAAAAGTATTCTGAGAAAGTTTCTAAGTTATAGTTTATAGAGTTCTCACAAGTACACACATCCTTTCTGAACTGAGATTAAGATCATTTGAAATGTGGAAAAAATAAAAGGCTCAGAGGCAACTTTCTAGATGAAATAAGAAATGGACAGTTCCAAAGATTGATATACAAACTCATACCAAACTACAGATCCAAGAGACCAGGTAAATTCTTGGCAGGTGCTGCTGACAATCCAGATTAATTTTTGTTAAACTAATAATAATAAATAAATAGAAGAAAAATGCTAATTTAATATGGCATCACAACTACATTTATTATAACAATTAACAAAAGATATTTGAAAATTACGTAAAGCTTTTTCACTAGTAAGATCAGATTTACAGTCAGCTAAAATGCTTGTATTTTGAATTGCCTTTGGGAAGCAAGAATGACTATTGCTGTACTTATCAAGAATATCACAAAAGTGAATATTGCTGCAATAAACTATGGTAATCTAGCTAACACCCTAAATTTTACACTCAGATGACTAATAGCTACTGGACTATGTTATGTACTGTTGGATTTATAATATGCTATTGGTAATTAGAAAGCCACTTTGGTTAGTGGTTAAGGCATCAAACTACAATCCAGAAGTCTCTGACTTTTAGTCCTGCATTGGGCACAAAACCAGTTGGATGACCTTGGCCTGGTCACTTTATTTCAGCTCTAGGAATGACAAATCACTTCTGGGGGAAAAAAACAACCCTGCAGGGACTTGTCAGGCAGCATCTGAGAATCAGACATGATTGAACAGAAAAAAAATGGTAATTCAGCAAGCAAGTTTTTAAAAAGTTGTAAATTACAATTATGAGTAAGGAGGAGATAATATTGACATTCTAGTGAAAATGATAAGCAGGTAATCAGGAATAAATGGAAACTTTAACCAAATTTATACCAACTTTACCTGAATCTGAGCAGGTTTACTAAAAATAAATGTCTTAATGTTTTCAGAAGTTATCTCATGTATATTTTTACTTCCTTGACATCTGACAGAAAATCTCCACAAAAGAAAATGTAATGATTTTTTAAAAATAAATTTGCAAAAAAGTATTGAAGGGAGGCAATTTATTAAGTTTTCAGATTCATTCATTTAAAAAAAAAAGGTTTCCAGTGGTTCATTTTTTATATTGAAGACATAAAAGCAAGTAACCACAAGAGGGCGAGTGCTTTAAGGTCCGTCCGTCTCTCCCCCCCACCCCATTCCATTTCATTCAAATTAACCTAGCTTCAAGTTTCTGTTTTTTTTTATCTAACCGGCTCTGAAAGAGAAATTTTGCAGGGTTAATTGCTCTTTTCTGCTTCTTTGTCTTGTATTTTTTTATCCAGCAAATTGGAGAATTTCTTTAGTGATAAACTACTGAAGAATATGATATTCAGAAACAAAGCAAAGACAAAATGGAGAGGAAAAGGGGGGGGGAGTAGAGGGAGGGTGGCAGAGAGAAAAAGAATACTTGGAAGCTAAAAACTAGCTATTGTTAAGGGGGAAATAGTGGTGTCATTCTTTTTTTTTTTTTTTGAAGGCCATCTGACGAGTTTAATTTCTTACCCAACATAGCCTGAAGTGGATACTCTGTGAGGAAGGCTGGATTATAAATCTTGACTATTTTGCTTCTTTTTGCAAATTGGATGTTTGTTTTTAGTTAAGTTTCATGTATAGTGGGAACAACTTTACCAATCCATTGATAAGCAAAATAAAATTGGAAATATTCTTTCAATCTGAAATTCTTTCTGGGAAAGAATGACAGAAGCAAAGAAAGATATTGATGAAGGAGACTAACAGACAGTAATCGTAAATAGGTAGTTTAAAAGGGTATCCATGGCAGCTGAAGATATATGTGAACAGGCTGCTGTGTTTCTATATTAATATGTTGTTGCAGATTAATGGCTGCAATAATGGATGCTTAGAACTGTGCCTGAACATTTTACCGTTTCCTTCAGTTTTTACATTTGCTTTACTAGTTACCAGTGGAAAGGTTTTATCTTCAGGTAAATTTGCTTTGCAGGGCAGAAGGACCTTTCTCCTTTTTTAAAAAAAGTGAATTTTGAGTCAAGCCTTCGATTATCTTAGATTTTTTGTTTTGAGGCAAGTTGCAGCACTTATGCCCTGGCTTACAATGTGTTTATATTAATTACCAGTTTGTGACACGTATCAGGATATGTCCCGCAACCCTGAAGGAGTATTAAGTTCTGAGACTGAGTCTCTTGCTATTTCTTTGAACATTCTCAGTTTAGCTTTTCCAACAAATTGGGAAGGATAGGAAATTAGATAAAATGAGTCAGAGCATCACTGCTGCAACTTGCCTCAAAACAAAAAATCCAGGCCTCAAAGCAAGAAATCCAAGCTGATTGAAAGATTTTGATATTTTTTTCATTTAAAGCTCCAAATGAATCTGGATGTGTTTCAGATGGGTTTTAGATGTTCAGTGAATCAGATTAATGGGTGGATTTGACTCATTTCTGGTCACAAATATATGCATTGTAATGGTTCAGCTCAATCCAAATCTATTCATATTGGTCCATTTGCAGTGGTGGGATTCTGTCGGTTCCAGGGGGTTCGGCCGAACCCTTTGTTAAATTGCTGGCTCACCCCGCCCCTTGCCCCGCCCCTCCGCACCACTATTTATTACCAATAAATAGTGGTGGGCGAGGGGCGGGCGAGCCAGCAATTTAACAGACGGTTCGGTGTTTTTTTGTAATTTTATTGGCCTGCGGAGCTTCAGCATAGGCTAATTAGCCCCTTGATTCTATGGGCCTCCCGACTCTCAGCTGATTTGCTCTCAGCTGTTTTGCTCAGGGCTCTGCTGCTTGCTTGCAAAGAGTGCAGATTTTTTTTCCCCTATCTATGCTGAAAAACAAAACTGAAAGTAAAGCAGGCTGTTGGCTTTGCTGTAACGTTGGAAAATTAGGCAGGCAGATTTATGTTCTTTTTCCTCACCAAAAAAGGTAGGTGCAAACTACCTTTAGTGGAAAGGTAGTTTTCCCTAAAGAGGTAGTTCCTCTTTAGGGAAAAAGAGGAGAGTTCAAGATTTTAAAACACAAAAGAAAAAAAGCTCTATTTAAATAGGGAATTGTAATAATTGAGATACTATTAATTGTATATTGTGTTGAAAGCAGAAATGGTTAAATTGTGGTTTGGAGGAATATATAGGGGAAATTATTTGGTTTATTATTATTGGTAAATATACTTAATTGATTTGTAAGAAACTGGATTGCATGGAAATAATTGGAATATTCATGTTCATATTAATTAATATACAAAAAAGATAGTTATATAACTAATTGATTTATATTAAAATGTTGAATTTATATTAAACAACTGTAATATTACATAATTAACCAATGTGAGGATGGATATAAAAATAGATGACAATGAGAAGGGGTATAATATAGAATAGAAGGAAAAATTGAATTTGATTAAAATTAGAGATGAGGATGAAGGGTAATATTGTTTTTTTTTAAAAAAATAGATAAGGAATAAATATGGCAAAAAGGAAATACAGAAATTGTAAATTTAATTGAAATGACTAAACACTGTTTAAATTTGTGAACTGGCCAATAACTCTGTTCAAAGAAAATACATTGTATGTTTGTATGTGTGTTTCTAATTACTGCTATTTATTCATATTTATTCTCTTTTATTCTTTAAAGTTTAACAATTCATTCTTTATCTTAATATCTTTATATTTGTTTGGGGTTGCCTTTCTTCCATTTCATCTTTTTTACTGTACAGTAATCTTTCTCCTCAAACCTACCACCTCTCTCTTTTCTTTCCTTCTTACTTTCTCTTCCCACCCTCTTCTTTTCCTCCTCTCTTCCTCCCTCTCTTACCCTCACTCCTACTCTAATTTCCCTTCCCTTCCTCCATTCTCTTCCTTCCCTGTCTCTCCTTCTTTCTTCCTCTCTCTTCTCCTTCCTTCATCCCTCTCTATTGCTGTATCCTTTTGTGCATATGGATTACTCAGAGGGCTGAAAAAGTTATTTTTGACTGGTCCTCGCACTTTTGACCACTCCTCGAACTTACGACTGTCCTCACATTTTACGTTTTTCGCCCTATCTTGTCACCATGGTGAAGAGAAGCAGTTGTGAAATGAGTGACACGGTTGTTAAGAATGTTACAATGGGCATAAATGATGACCAGGCATAAGGGTGAGGACCGATCAAAAGTGCGAAGACCTGTCAGAAATGACTTTTTTCAGCTCTCTGAATAGTCCCTATGTGCATAGGACTAGTCAGAAGGCTGAAAAAGTGATTTTTGACCGGTCCTCGCACTTTTGACCAGTCCTCGTACTTACGACTGTACTCACATTTTATGTTTTGCGCCCTATCTTGTCACCGTGGTGAAGACAAGTAGTGGTGAAATGACTGACACAGTTGTTAAGAATGCCGCAACGGGCATAAATGTGAGGAAGATCATAAGTGCGAGGACCGGTCAAAAATGTGAGGACCAGTCAGAAATGACTTTTTTCAGCCCTCTGAATAGTTCCTATGTGCATATGGACTAGTCAAAAGGCTGAAAAAGTTATTTTTGACCGGTCCTCGCACTTTTGACCAGTCCCTGAACTTACGACTGTCCTCACATTTTACGTTTTATGCCCTATCTTGTCACCATGGTGAAGGAAGTAGTGGTGAAATGACTGACACGGTTGTTAAGAATGCCGCAATGGGCATAAATGTGAGGATGGTCATAAGTGCGAGGACCAGTCAGAAATGACTTTTTTCAGCCCTCTGAGTAGTCCCTATGCACATAGCCACGCCCACCCGATCACATGACCAGCTAGCCACACCCACCCAGTCACATGACCACCAAGCCACACCCCCAACTAAGCCACGCTCACAGAACCGGTTGTTAAAAATATTGAATCCATTTGTTATTCTTGAACTAAATAATTTCCAATATGGATGAATAAATTATAGATTTTATTCATCCATTTCAATGATTCAGTCAATTTGTATCAACTTTCCAAATTGATTGAATATCCAGAGTGAATGAAACATTCTCACTATTCCCTTGGATCTTCCTTCAAAACTTTGGGGAGATTCATTGTTAAAAGAAATATATCTATAAATTTATCTGTTTAATCAGCCAAGGTTCTATAATAGAATTACATCATTATGAAATATTTTCCATTGATTCCCTTGCTGCTTGAAGTATCCTTGTACACAATCTACTCAAGAAGTTGGGAGACTTTCACGAGAAAACAAAAATCTGAAAAATAAAAATCAAGGCCCTCCCTGAATTCACCACTTCTTTGCAAATGGAAGGAAATAGGACTATTTTGCACCTAGGCCAATGAGATTTAAATATGGTTCCTTACCAAAAAAAAAAATGATTTTAAGTGTAACTGACCTCTTTGGTAAGTAATCAAAGACTGGCACAGTAATTAGTTTTGCTGTAACTTAATGATATTATGCAGTGTTTTCAATATGAAGATATTTAATTTGTATTCCTACATATTTAATTTCTGTGCTGTGCTGTTTTGTTTAAAATGTACTGCAACAGGGACCTTAGGGTATGCTTATCCTTCACAAGGCAAGAACACATGAGGATAACTCTTAGAATTTTAGGTAGCCTGACTAGGAAAATTTAAAAAAAAAAATCTTGTCAATTATTTCAGAATTTGAGAAAATAAGTAAAGTAAGGAAGAAGAGTATTATGCAATCACTTTTCAAAAATAGCAACTGTGATCAATAAATAGGTTTCAGGCTGAGTATCTGTGTCTGCTTATTATTCACTTTGTTATTTGTGAGTTGAACTTTTTAAGACACAGCAGGGAGAAGTAAGGTGTTTAAGTGCCAGTTGGACATCTCATGCTTCTGGCTGCACTGTATTTCCCGCAAGCCTGTATGAAATGACAAATGGTATGTTAATATCCTGTAAATTATCTGAATCCACATGTATATTTCCTTTACTGACTGTTTTCTTAGAAAAATTCATTGTGATATTGTTTTGGTGGACATTGATCGAATTAAGTTTCTTCTTGTATAGAGATCCAAGACTATTGGCACTCAAAAATATAGCAAAATGCTAGCAATTCACATTAGAGAGATATTCAAAACAATATCAGAAGGAAGATATAACACTAATTGTGCACCACATAAAATGTGCATAATGACAAATGGTACTTCATAAGAATGTTGGGAAGGTCTTGGAATTCAGGCACAATTATGTTAATAAAAGAGTTTCCTACTAAATCAAATGCATGATAACACACTTGCCTTTTCCTGCATGAGTAAATGATTTCAATTTATCTCTCAGGCCTCAAGATTTAGAAGAAAAATATTTAGATGTACATTTAGGGACATAAGCAAGATAAGATCAAAATCTTTTTCTGATACTGGATAATATATATTTTCCATTGAGTGTATGTGGGATCTCTACATAGGAGCCTCAGTGAAAGTTTATAGAATAAATTATACAGTGCAGCTCCTAAACACAACTACTAGAGATGGGGATATCCTAAATGATCAATATCTACTTTTATGCAAGAAATTAATCAGACATTATTTATTTTCTTATAGAAAGGGAAAGGGGGCTTTAAAACAGGGAACTTTTGATCACATTTGCATTTATAACTAAACATGCCCAAAAGATATGTTAGTATAAATCAAAAGTTTGCTGTATAGAAAATAAAATCATTTACTTACGCTACAAAACAGAACAGCTTAAAATAAAGTAGCAGTGAATAATAGAAAAATTAAATAACATCTCTTTTATACTAAATGGCTACTCCTTTAATAGACTTAATATATGTACAATAGAAGCTTGTCTACTTACAATTAGGTTCCAATGAATTCAAGGGTAAGGAACATACTCATACATCAGTTAAGCATATCAAGCATAATTTCCAACATGCTAGCAGGAAGTATAATGTTTCCTGGAAAATAAATTTGATAATTTGTTAACTCTTGGAATATTTTAAAATGTATTAAATAGCCTTCATTTTTAAATAATTTGCCTGTTACAGAAATTTCAATTTTTTATTAAGCAAAAAATTCATGCTGGAAAATATGATTTTTTTTTTTGTAAATAATGTTTATTCAGAATTTTAATTACAATTGTAAAAATTAACAAAAATTGTAAACTTAGAGAACGAGAAAGGAATGGGAAAAAAGATTAAAAAGCACAGGAAAAAGGAAAAGAAAGAAAAGAAAATATAATCAAAAGGAAGAATGTATATATGTATGTATGTATGTATGTATGTATGTGTGTGTGTGTGAGAGAGAGAGAGAGAGAGAGAAAGAGAGTGAGAGAATCTTCATCACAAGTATAAACAAATGGAACCTTTTCACTCCTTGTAAGGTTTCACTCCTTGTAAGGTTAAACAAATATCTTTTTATCCCATGTCCCATCCCTTATCTATTAGTAAATCCATAAAACAACAACTTGCCAATACTGGTGTTGGCAAAAAGACCACAAACAATTGCCAGAACCTTACAAAAAGGAAGATTAATGATTTCCATAGAAAGTTTTAACAAAAAGAAAGTAACATGTTTCAAGATATTTGTGAAATATCCTTTTCCCACTTAGATCTTTCAAAATCCTCCCTTCAGAACTTTCCACAAGTTTTCTGCGGCAAATAATTTTTTCTATCACCTTTCCACTTGACATACATATATACAGTGCCTTAACCTAGAATGAATGAAATGTGTGTGTGTGTGTGTGTGTGTGTGTGTGTGTGCGCATATAAAGTGTTTTTCTATCGAGACACCTGGTCTACCACAACATGTGGGAGGGGGCATTCTGCTCCCTTTCGCCTTTCAGCTCCAATCCAGGCAGTTGCATGAAGGGAGGAGAACTTGTGACTCAGAAGGTTAATTCAACTGCCTAACATGCAGGAAGCCCAAGTTCGAATCTGAGTAAAGTATGACTAGCTGATGAAAGCTAAAAAGTTTGAAATAGATCTATACTAGTCTCCCTTTATTTCTTTATCATTTATATATATATATATATATATATATATATATATATATATATATATATATATATGTGTGTGTGTGTGTGTGTGTGTGTGTGTGTGTGTGTGTGTGTGTCTGTCTTTTTCTTTTTCGTAGGCTTTTATGTGCATATTCTTTCTAGCCAGGTTTTACCTACGTAAACTAAGTTGTTTTACAGAGATTTCACAGAACCAGGGCTGTAGAACAACTTAGTTTATGTAGGTAAAACCTGGCTAGAAAGAATATGCATATGTATATATGCATATATAGTGCAAAATGACTACTGGCATAAGCCTGATGATGGCAGATGGGATTCTGCCGAAACGTCGCTTCTACCCTTTTAGGGATATATCCACAATTACACGGGAAGAAACCCGAAATATTAACTATACATATATATATATATATATATATCTGATAATCGGGTCTTTTCCTGTGAACTCTCAATCTTACATGGGAAAAGACCCGAATACACCAAGACTTGCATACCTGTACCCGTGAAAATCTACGAATACACACACACACACACACACACACACACACACACACACACACATATTTAAAGAGAGAGGGGGGGAGGGGGAGGGGGGAGAGAGAGATAATGGAAAATAATGGTCAGAGTTTCAGTGTAGTTTTTTACACAATGATAGCCAAAAAATTAAAAAAAATAGGACTATTTCTGTTTCTATTCTTTAATACACTTTGAAGAAGCTGTTTTTCTCATTGGAAAATTGCCTCTGCATCTGCTCTTCCAATTTATCTGTGATTCTAAGAAATTATTTATACATCCAGATCCATAATGATAAAGCTTAGCTCTTGGTATTGTTGTGTTTTATAGTGCTTGTTGTATAGGACTACAGTATGAGCTTGTTTTGGCACTATGTTCACCTACTTCTTACTGTCACTCTATCACAAGCTGGTTTTTATTAGCTGGTTTGTTGCAAAGCCTGGTGCTAATTTAAGACTAAGAGGAAGTGGCTGATCCAAGATCACCCAGCTGGCTTCATGCTTGAGGCTAAACTAGAATCTTGGTCTCTTCACTTCTAATCCAGCACTTTAAATTAGCACCTAGATAACAATTTCCATAGTCTTTCAGTATGCTGTAAAGTTGGTGTTGATGCTTTGCAACCATATTGATGGACTTCCTTGATAACAATATCTCCCCTATCCTGGTCCTTCAGGTCCTCCAACAGAAGAGAATTCAAATTTTCTTCATAATTTTATTCATGTCAAAAGAGCATTTGTCATCATTAATACTGAAAATAAAGTCTTGTGTTTTTCATAGCCATATAGAAGTGATATGTAATAAGCAGTTTTAACATGATAATGCAGTTGTTTTACTCTGTTAGGATTAGAAAGATAGTAATGCAAATAAGGCAAGATTAGATGCTAATTCAATTCTTAGTGTATATTTTGTTATGCTTTCATTGTACAGCTGCTATGTTAACTCCAGGTATTAAATCTATCTTCCTCCTTTAGCCAATCAGGTACAGACTGAAATGGAAACATAACTCTCTATTTGATTATTTACGTCATTCTAATCTAAAGGAAAAATGTTGACATTCCAATAAGTTCATGACATAATCTAACTGTATTTATTGTTTATTATATATTCTCATTGTATTTTTTAAAATATTGTATTAATTTCTATTATGAGATAATTTATAATTCCTGCCAGATTAAGTGTTAAAAACACCTTTTTCTGACTGAAATTAATAAATTTAGGTTTTTAAAAAATCCCCTCTTGTTTAAAAATACAATTTTTTCATAGCAAAACTACTGTTGGAAAATTAGGGCCCTGAATTAAGGGAGGATTTTATTTTGTTTCATATGAGGCAGCGCTGTTCAGAGATATCTGTAAAATCTGACTGTTTTGTCAAAGTAATGAAAAAAGTTTTGCAGTGTTGCACTGAAAGTTCTGCTTCTTACATACATCAAAACACAAAAGGGAAGAGTTAGTGTCACAATGACACAGCACTCATTTCTTCATTGCCTCTGCCCTCTATGCAATCTGGTTTTGATTTGCAAAACATACTGTGAAATTTCAGTCCAGTTTTATTTATGTGTTGATGTGGTAAGCAGTGCCATTCAACCATATAATTATAGATGCCCAGTTATGTGAATGCATATTAGCAGCTTCTGTCCTCTTTTCTAATAAAGGTGGACATCAATGCCAATCATTTGCATCTACTTTCACTTTCACTGAAATGGTGGAAATAAATGCCACTTTACATTCAAACTGTGGAAATTGGGATCGTAGAAACACCCAGGAGCATAGAAGAGTCCAAAGGCAGATGCATGAATAAATGTGATAAATGTATTTATTCATATATCAAAGTATATTAACTATGTACAAAGGCTGTCTTAATATCCATTAGGATAGGGGGCACACAGCGTGTGTGACCACCCCTATCAAAGATCATGTCTCATGGAGAACAAACGTAAAAGAGAGCATGGTGGAGAGGGGGTTTTATACTCAGTGTAAGCCCCTCCTCTCCACATAGGGGTGGGGGCACTTTCTGCCTCCACTAGTGTCTGTATGATATATGTGCCAATGGCTTGCAAATACTTGACAGTTCCCCTCCTTGCGAGCCAATGGCATGCAAACATACAAATGCAATGCACAACAGATTTTACCCTGTGAGACATAACTTTTTACACAGATCTTTGTGCCTATCTGCTGGTAGAGGTTTTGTGAAAATATCAGCTGTTTGATATTTGGTCTGACAATGTGATAAAGATATAAATCCCATCTCTACTAGTTGCCTAACATTTTGATAGCGGATATCAATATGTCTGGACCTTTTTCCCACCGCATAGGCTTTGGCAATGCCTATGGCCCCGGTGTTGTCTTCTATAATTTGGATGGGCAAAGTCGGTGGTGTCCAGATGCTAGAAATTAAGGCATCAAACCATATCAGGTCGTTCCCTGCCTCTGATAAGCATGCATATTCGGCCTCAGCAGTGGAGCACGAAACAAATTTCTGTTGCCCCACATGCCAATGGATGGGTGCCTCATTTAATAGTACCAAGAAGCCCGAAGTACTCCTACGTGTCTTGGTATCTCCGGCCCAGTCCGCATCCGCGAAGCATTTTAATTGGGCCTTGTCTCTATTCTCAGGTTCCAAGCGAAGCACGTAACCTGCTGTGGTTTTGAGATACCTTAATAGCTTTTTAATAGCCAACCAGTGGAACTGGGTAGGATGTTCCACTTGTCTAGATAGCAGGTTTACGGCCAGGGCAATATCTGGACGGCTCCAGTTACTTATATATAGTAATGAGCCAATCACTGACCTAAATAGAGTATTATTTTGGAACTCTGGGCTATCCTTGTGTGCCAATCCATAATAGTCGGTCTGCATTGGGATAGCCGTTGGCTTGCTATCTTCCATTTTACATTTCACCAAGAGTTCCTCTATCTTTTCCTTTTGGGAGAGAGCAAAACCTTTTGGTGTAGTGATGATTTGTACGCCTAGGTATTTGTCCACATATCCTAAAGACTTTAGAGTGAACTTTTTTTGTAGGGTCCTGGCAAATATAATACTTCCCCCCTTGTCAGGCCCTATATAAAAGGTCATCGACATACACTAGGACTTTCTCCAGCCCCCCTTTGGTATCCCTTGTGAAGGTACATTTATCAGCTGGAGATGGATGGAAACCCAGTGATTTGAGAGTTTTAGTCAGGCATTTGTACCACAGTCTGCCTGATTGTTTGAGGCCGTACAAACTTTTCTTCAGAAGCCAGGTGTGGCCTTCCTGCTGTTGAAATCCGGGGGCACCTCTGACGTAAATTTCTTGTTTCAGATGTGCGTGTAAATAAGCGGTTTGCACATCAAATTGAAAAATGTGTTCCCCATGTGCTGCTGCGGTGACCAAAGCAGCCCTCACATTTTCCGTTCTCACGGTGGGGGAGTATGTTTCATCAAAGTCCTGCAAGTAGCGCTGTGCGTAGCCTTGTGCTACCAGCCGGGCCTTATAGAGGAGTTTGTTGTTGGGCATTGGCTTGACCTTGTAGACCCAACGGGTGCCAATTGCTTTCCTCTTTTTGGGGACTTCCATGGGGATGAAGACTTTCAATTTTTTGAGACTGTCCATTTCCCGCTCCATTGCCACCCTCCACCTGCGCTGTTCTTCCTCGGGAAGCTGGAGGACATCTGAGTACGTTTTAGGGGCCATGGTAACACTGTTGACCGAGGCAACACAGCCAATGTCCAACCTTTTGGGTGGCACCCCTTTATTGGAACGTTTTGACCGTCTGGGAAATTGCCACTCACCATCATCGTCATCTGGAGCATCGGTGTCAGAATTGGAGCTACCGGAGGTATCTTTCCAATCAAAATGGGGCGGGCCTCTGTCCCAGGCGCTGCGAAGATATGGTCGTTTAGGTGAGGCAGGAGGTGTGAAGTCACCCAGGGATTCCTTGTCTGAATCGTCAGAGTCAGATAGGGATTCATCACCATCTGGATCTTCGCTGGTCAGTTGCTTGGAGTTTGTTGGTTCATCCTCTTCAGGTGGTGCTGCTTGTTCAGTGTCGCTTCTAATAGGGGAATAACTGGGTTCATTGGAATGAATTTTTGACCAATTTGACCCCTCCTCAAAGGAAGCTGATCTAGAGACAATGACAAGGTTATTTTTATCTACAAACCTAGAGGCCTTGCTGCCGGTTGCATAACCTATAAATCTGAGCCTCCTTGATGCCTTGCCCCCCTTTCTTCTGAGGTGCTTGGGAATAGGGACCCAGGCATAGGAACCAAAAATTCTCAGGTGTGAGAGACTAGGTTTCCTTCCATGGACCAGGAAGTATGGGGTTTGGTTAATGGCACTACTCCACGTTCTGTTGACTAGATAATTAGCCATTTTGACCGCTTCTGCCCAAAAAACTTGGCTCATGTCAGCATCTGCAAGTAGGCAGTTCATGACATTCTGCAGCACTCCATTTCTCCTTTCTGAAGTACCATTCTCGGACGGAGTTCGAGGGGATGATTTAAAATGGAGGATACCTCTCTCCTTCATCCACTTTTCAAAAATCTTGGATGTAAACTCAGTCCCCCTATCACTCTGCACCTGAGCGATGCACACCTTGTGTTGCGTTTGGATCTGGTTGTAAAGATATTTGAAGTTGGTAAAGACTTCAGTTTTGTCCTTTAAAATAAATACATGGCCATAACGAGAGTAATCATCTACTACTGTTAAAAAATAACGCCCCCTACCAAGGGAGGGTCTAAAAGGACCAACCAAATCCATGTGTACCAGCTGATAAGGGTACCTTGCACGACGGGAAGAGACCTTAGGTATAGCAGCAGTTTTAGATTTTGCTGCCTTACAGATGGCACATTCCAAATAGGTATTACAATTCTTTATCTTAAGCCCATCAGAAAAATCTTGCATTTTCTTAATAACCGGGAAGCTGGCATGGCCTAGCCTGCGGTGTAATATATGAGCACAATCCAAATGTAAAGGTTTACCCATACATACTTTGTCAACCTTATGTATCTTACCATTACAAGCCTTGGTCTGTTCTGTAATGAGAGTAGGCACTGGATTAATGGTCACCTTAGATTTCCTCAGGGTTGGCTGAGGAGTTGTGACCTTAATGGGCTCAGCCTTAATGGCTTTGGATGTCCTAGGAGCTGGTTTAAAAGCTTCATTGGTTTTAGGTCCAGGGTCCTTGAGTTTGGACAACCTGGGGGCTGGCATAGAAGCTTTCTGCTCTATCTGGGCGTTAGCTCCCTGAGCCCTCTTGTTAGGTTTCTTGTGCCTTTTGACCTGTGCTTTTGGGGAAAAATAAGGCAAATTGTTGATTTTTACAATATCGCCAACAACACCCCCATTTTCGAAAACATAACCTCCACCCTTCTCGAAAACCAGTTTTACATTTTTATCCTCAGTCAATTTTAAGATGCTTAAAAGGTTGTTCTTGATTGAGGGAACATACAGTGCCCCTGTGACATCTCCTATACCAGGCACATTGATCACGCCTTCCCCAGTTACCTCTGCCTTGTTCCCAGTGGCAACTTTTACTGAGGACTTGAGTGGGTGTAAAACCTTAAATTGTTGGTTTGTGTTGGCTATATGCGTTGATGCACCTGAATCAAGAAGCCACAGCCCCTCAGCATCCTTTATCTGGGAGGTGTGGTTGTCACTAGTGACACTACAGTATTGGTATCCTTTATGACCACCTCCCCCTCTTCCACGGCCTCTTTTATTTTTACTGTGCTTAAGTCCAGCCGTGTTGGCCCTAGAGCGAGGGCACTCCCTTTTAAAGTGACCTTGTATGCCACAGTCAAAGCAGGTGGGAAGGGTATTAATCCTTTCACTTGTGTCCTGGCGCCTCCTCTGAGGCCTAGGCCTGTGATATGCCTCCTTCATTTCTTGTTGTTCCTCATCTCTGCGCCTTACATCTTCCTCAATAAAGCGGCCAGAAAAGTATTCTATATTTCTTTGTTCCCTAGAAACCCCTACTAGAGAAATAATAAAGGGACTCCAGGATTTGTCTAGGGAGTTCAACATCACACTAATTAAAGTGGATTCAGAAACAGGCTCCCCCCTCTGTATAAGCTCATCCCTCATGGCTTTAAGCGTTGCCAAATGTTCCCCCATTTTGACACCAGGTCTGAGTTTATAGTTGTGGAACATTCTTGACAATCTGCTGGTTGCAGCCATATTGTCACTATGGAACAAATTATATAGGGCAGTCCAAACTTCCTGAACTGTGAGGCCGTCTGAAAGACTGGCATACAGAGCTGTGTCTATAGAACTTAACAGGGTTGTGTAAGCTCTTTTATGCAGGAACTCAATTTCAGGGCTCCAAGGTAAAGGGGGTGGTCTTTTGATCATGTCCAGAGTATTTTCTCTTAAGAGAATTATCTGAATCTCTTTACACCATTTTTTAAAATTCTGACCACTTAAATGTAATTTTTCAAAATTATTTGGCAAAGTTACAAAATTATTGCCATTAAACTGCATGGGGAATTGTTCAAATGGCTGAAAAGAGCCTGTTGTGAATGGCATTGGGATCCCTAAGCCTGGGATTGATTGCTTAGGTCTGGCTCCTTTTTGTAGTCCTTCTGTAGTTTGAAGCAACTGGGCACGTGCAGGAAATGGAGCATGCTCCAAAGCCTTTTCTTGTTGGAGCTCCGATCTCCCTCTCTGAGCTCTGAAGTCAGGTCTGGCTGGAGCCTCAGAATAGGCCCGGACATCAGCGATGTGGCGGGGAAACCTTGGAGGAGTGGGAAGAAGGCCTGGAGATCTTTCTGGAGACTGGAGGCCCATCAGATGAGGTCCATGGGCTGGGTAGGCCTGGAAATGTCTCTGGATCTCCTCTTCTCCATCAGAGGAGCAGGATTGCAGCTCCGGATCATCCCAGCAGGGCCAGAAAGGTGCGGAGGCCTCAGCCTGGGCCTCCCTGGAGCATTCAGTGAGTGGTGAGCACCTCTGCAGTGGGGGGGTGGGAGGCTGCAGGTCCATCTGGGTTCCTCCGGGGGTGGGAGGTTGGATTTGGGGCCCTCCTTGAGTGGGCAGCTGGGTCTGGGGCCTCGGGGGGGCCAGTGGGTGGTTGCTCCATAAGTTGCAGGGCAGCGACCAGGGCCTCTATGGCCTCTTTGATGTTTGCCATGGCAGGCGGGGCCTGGCAAGGGGCTTGTGGGTTCGGAGTGGTCCTCTGGGCCGCTGGAAGGCTGAACTGACTGGCTGGCGTTGTAGGCCTGGGCTGTGGAGCTGGGGATGGCCTGGCTCGTGGTGCTGGCAAAGTGCCCAGGGGAGCAGCCATCTTGGAGGAAGTTGCCTCCGGAAGTGGCCTGGCGGCCATTTTGTTTGGCGGGAAACTGGGTGGGGGGGCAGTCTCTCTGGCGGCAGGCGCCATCTTGGAGAGATTTATCCTCTTTAATCCTTCATAAAATTGAACATTTTCAAACCTTAGACATTTTCTCTCATATACCTTTTAAGATACTATAATCTTATATTAAACATTTTAAAAATCTCTTAATACATCAATAAAACATTCTTAATTCATTTCACAATTAAATTTCAAAACCTACAGGAAGATATCCTTCAAATTTTCAATTAACCATTTTAATACTTCCATAACTTTTAAAAAGCAATCATTTTTATATCCAAAACTAATTATAAGAAAACACTTCCTTTATATCATTGTCTTAGAATAATTAGAATAACCTTTAAAAATACCAATTAATTAAAATTTTGAATTTATAATTTATTACTAAAATCCTCCCCCCCAAAAGAATTAATCTTCTATTCTTCCCTTCTTTCTATATTTTTTCCAATCCTCCTTCTTCAATAATTCTTTCAGCATTGCTCCTCCCCCTAATCTTCTCTTCAAAAATTTTTGAATTTTGATCTGAGGTTGATGTGTCTTGAAAGCTCGCTCTCTTCTTAAAATCATTTTCTCTGATTTAAGACCCCCATTTTGACTCTTCCTGCTTGTATAATCAATCATTTCATTCCTTTGTCTGTAAAGCCAAGAGTTGTTGCCAAAAAGTTTGTCAACTTGCAGTAAAGAGTCTACTTGTTGCTTTTCTTTTAATTGAGTGGAAGCGTCTGTTTCAACCTCCATTTCCAGCCTGACAGCGTCTTTGTCCTCCGAAATCAAAATCCTCTGTTTAAATTCCTCCTGTTTCTCAGCCAGCAAATCATTACAATTCTCCAAGCTACATTTTTGAAAAGCTCTTTCAATTGTTTCCAAAAGAGCAGAATTAAAAGAGTCTAATAGTTCTTGAAAAACCTTTACGGTCACAACTTGAGAATTTGCTGATTCACCAAACAGTGACTCTCCAGCCCAGATGTCAGCCATGTTTCAGTCTTCACTTTATATTTATCCAGCTATCAGGTCGACAAATCCAACTATTTTCCACACAGTATGAAGATATAAATTAATTGAGGTCAATACCAAATTCTTTTCCATGCCGCTTCCACTTTAAATCTTTTTCTTAGGGTACAATCCAGTAGCTGTATCAATGTTACAAGCGTTAACAAGCACTTTCACTAATAGCTTTTACTTACGCCCTTAGGTGCCATTTTCTGCATTTTTAAACGGAGTTAAAGTGTTACTTGCATTTTTTTCCTTCTTTTTTCTTCTGATTTGCTCTGCCAGCACTCCAAGCCCAAATTTAAAATTGTGTTGCTGGAATGGTCGCGGCTTCTAGCTCCACTTTAGCGGAGTCGTCCCAAGGTCCAGAGCAGATTGACAGGCTTCTAGGGAGCTCTCACCCTTTGTGCCCCAAAATTTCTCCTAGGGTGCTTGGGGGGCTCTACCTCCGCCTCTCCGCTCTTCTCTCTCCCCTTTGCCCAGGGAGAGGGTTTCCAAGCCCCAACAGCTGTTTTTCAGCTGTTCTGGGGCTTTTACGGTGCCGAGGATCGGGCGCCCACAAAGGAGCATCAGCGAAGCTCACGGAGCCAACCGGAAGTCCTGTGCTTAAATAATTTTTTTGAATCAGAGTTTAGATTTACATGTACTGTATTCCTTAAAAGTCATATAAATCTTTTGCAATTAATACATCTGATGACAGCTTGACTTTCAGAAAATGAGAAGATATAATTGCATTGCTGTAGAAAGCAATGCAATTTATTGCATATTTTTTTAAAAGGATCTTATCCCGCTTTTTAGTAAGGGATCTTCTCTGAGATATTTAAGTGTAATCAGTAGCTTTACACAGACTTAAAACAGAAATGATGGGACAAAGATAGCACTTCCAGGAAACAATTCTTCAAGTTAAATACAGTTTGATACAGATGTTTTTAATTGACTAAATAAAAATAATCATAATTGCAAGATAATCAGTAGCAAAGAAAAGTGTACTGGAATAATGAGGGACCAGATCAATGCATATTTCTTCAAAAGATCAAGAAAGTTTTCTACCACATTTCCATTTAAGGATGTCAGTGGTATAAGGATCTAGGGTTATAACACTAGAAAAAGTACTCTAGGTCTAAATGATTATTGATAAAACTTTATCATGAGATTGATAAAACTTTATCATGAGATCAAGACAGTGCTGTGTTGAATTTTGTATAAAATAACATTTCATTTTCAAAGCAATTATAACCATCAAAGTACCATTTTTTTACTAGCATTTCTGGAGAACATTGATCTTCCAGAAAAATCAACTACCATATCTCAAAGCTTAGCAATTAATGTAGAAATCAAAGATTTTGCAAAAATATATTAAAAGGAAATGCAGTGTATGTGTATACATTATACTCAGATTATGATTGACCTCTTGGCGTCCTATGGAAACATTTCAATAATTTGCAACTACTTACTTGCCATGATAATAGGTTTTGTTAATATATTTGAGTCAATAGAAGAGAAACCAAGGTTGAATTTGATTGACTAAAGAAGCCATCCAAAAACATTGCTACTTCACTGTTATCTCAGTGAAGATGGCTTTGCTGAAGATACTTTGTAATCATGTTTTGTGGATGTCACTTGAAGCTACTCCAATAAACCTGTGTTAGAACATAATGGTTTAAGCTTAGTTTACTATATATGTGTAAAGCTATGTCTTTGCACAGTTTCTTTGCTTGCAATGCACCTTTAAATATGAGGGACAGAGGACATTCCAGATATCTAGTACAGAGAATGATATATAGCTAGGTGTGTGTGTGTGTGTGTGTGTGTGTGTGTGTGTGAGAGAGAGAGAGAGAGAGAGCGAGAGAGAGAGAGAGAGAGAGCGAGAGAGAGAGAGAGAGAGAGAGAGAGAGAGATTCCTTTGGATTCATGGCAAAAAGAATGCTATTCTAAACATAAATACTTTATCCACATTCATTGTCTTCCTTCCTTCCTATCTTCAAATTGAATCAATTTACAAGACGTGAAGGAAAAAATAATAATACAATAATCACTCTCCTCAAGATGGCCACCACCATAAATATTTAATTCTGGTTTAAAGCATGTGGGATAGTCTTATTTTGGCTACTTTGAGATAAATGTTCAAATTGGAGGAGGGGGGAAGGTAGGTAAGGGAGGATGCTACATAAACCTTTAGGCAAGGAATTTTATTCTAGGCCACAACAGATCTATTATCTATTGCTAATGATAGGCTGAAAAATAAAATAAAATGTATAGTTTAAAGCAGTGGTCCCCAACCCCCGGTCCGCGGACCGGTGCCGGGCCGTGGAGTACCTGGCACCGGGCCGCGCAGCGGCCGGGGGACATGAACGCTGCAGCGCAAAGGCTCCTGGACCGTGCGCAATGGGCCGTGCGCAAAAGCTCCTGGGCCGTGCCCCCACCCCTGCGCGCGCTCAGCGGGCCGCGGCGATAAAAAGGTTGGGGACCACTGGTTTAAAGCCAATGCTTTGCTATGGTATTACTTTTTCTCTATTTTTTTTTTTTTTTTGTTAAAAACTGTTTTGTTGTTATTAAATGATCTTTCTTCTTTCCTTTATTGATATTGTAGGTCATTCCAGAAAAATGCTGCATTTTGAAATTTCTAAAGAAGGCAGTGAATTGTCAGTGGTGGCTCAGGCTGATGTATGGCTTTTCCTCAAAGTATCTAAAGGTAATCGTACCAGAACAAAAGTGACCATTCAACTACATCAGCAGCAGAAACTGCCTAAGGGCAGCTCTCAACTTGTGGAAGAGGAAAGTGGACGGAAGGGAGGAAAAAGTGAAATTCTCATTTCTGAAAAGGCGGTTGACACCCGTAAAAGTACCTGGCACATTTTCCCAGTTTCCAAAAGTGTTCAGGGTCTCTTGGATCAGAGAAGAAATTCCCTGGATGTGCGGGTTACTTGTGACCAGTGTCAAGAAACAGGAGCCAGCCTGGTGTTGATGGGAAAGAGGAAAAAAAAGGGAGAAGCTGTGGAAGGTAATGAAAGCACAGGAGAAGAGGAGAAAGAGCAATCACATAGGCCTTTCCTAATGATGCTGGCCAGGAATTCAGAAGATCGACACCACAGGCGGCGAAGGCGAGGCCTTGAGTGTGATGGAAAAGCCAACATTTGCTGCAAGAAGCACTTCTTTGTTAGCTTCAAAGACATTGGTTGGAATGACTGGATCATTGCCCCACAAGGCTACCATGCCAATTACTGTGAAGGTGATTGTCCTAGTCATATTGCAGGCACATCTAGTTCCACTCTCTCTTTCCACTCCACTGTTATCAACCATTACCGCATGAGAGGCCACAGTCCTTTCTCCAGCCTCAAGTCATGCTGTGTTCCTACCAAACTACGACCAATGTCTATGCTCTATTATGATGATGGGCAAAATATAATTAAAAAGGACATCCAGAATATGATTGTAGAAGAATGTGGGTGCTCATAGGTTGTGTGCATTTTGCATATCAGCACTTTGGGACAGTCTTTTTAACAATTTCAAGACAATAATTTGAAATAAAATGTAACAGGAAAGACCAAATATTTAACAAAACAGTTACATTTTCAACATAATAGCATCTAGTATTCAAATTAGAGACAAACAGAAGAAAGAAGAATGACATTGTTTCTAGAGCATCAAGGCAATGCAATCTTTATATTCTCTATATTTTATTGCATGGTATTCCACACTTAGCAACAAGGGGAGATATCTTTCCCTACCCAATGTTACCTATGCATTCAAGCCTTGATAACAGCATAGCTAAAATAAAAAATTTGACTGTTAAATCCAAAATGTTATTAAAATTCTATAAAAGCCATGTGCATGAACACTACATTCACTGGCACTTTTATTCCCAGGAATTTACCAATGACACAATGAGTGTGCACATAGATGATTGTGGAGGTTTCTTATGGCAAACACATACAAAAAACACGTGTGTGTGTGTGTGTGTGTGTGTGTGTGTGTGTATACACACACACACACACACATATACACATACATATATATATACACACACACACAAACACATACACACACACATATGTATATGTAAAGGGGACAATTAATGCAGGTGTACTAACCTTTATTTTCTGCACTATTTTTGCAAAAAAGTTTTAAAAAAGTAGAAAAGAAAGAAAGAAAAAGAAAGAAAGAAAGAAAGAAAACACAAAGTTACATTTCATAAAGGTGCTTATGACATTAGAACTATGCAACCAAGTTGATTTGAAACTTTACCAGAGAGAGAGAGAGAGAGAGAGAGAGAGAGAGAGAGAGAGAAAGAGAAAGAAAGAAAAAAACCCAGACTTAAAAAATAATAATGGAAGTACCATTTAATTTTTTCTTCAATGAAAAATACTTGAAAGGAACGTATTTGTCCAGTTACTGGGCCAACATTTCTACATTTTGTAAAAATGAGGAAAAAAATTTTTTTAAAGAAAAAATATTGTTTACTATTTGCACTACAAACTATGTTCAACCTGTCTTCTATCCTTTATTTAACAAGTAATTTGGGGAGGGATTTGGTTGGGTTGGAAGGGAGTTGAAAGCTGCACTTATTGTGAGCTATATAAGAACTGCTACAGCACACAAAATAGTTATTTTTATTATAATATTTTATATCTTAAAAATGTACACCAAAGATGTTTGTGTGAGCCTCTAAACAATTTGTTTTAAACTAATGTTATCCATAGGTTAGGATTTGATTTAAGGATCACTAGTGAAACTGGTTGTATTCAAACTATGGTAGATGATTTCTCGATGAATCTGACCACCAGATAGGACAGATATTCATTTATAAAGCCCTTAAATTATCCAGGGAACTTTGAATTAAAAACTGAATTTTAGAATACTGCAGTTGTGAACCATATGTACAGCAGCTGTACATTACTGGAAAGCAACACAATAGAAAGGTGCAATCCATATTTGTATATGTATGTGTATATACAATTTAAGCATTTCAGGCTAGGCTTTTAATGCTCTTAAAAATAATGTTTGTGTGCCAAGCACAGTGTATTATTCCACCACCACCACCACCACCACCACCCCATTTAAAATTATACCACTCTGTATAAAACCTCCAATATAAACATAGACCAATGTGATCTTACATCTTTCTTCAGTGGTAAATTTAAATTTCAAGACAGCAGGACCCAGTAACTCTTGAATAGTTTAAATCTATGTAGCAATTAATGGACAGTGGATATGCATACTGATGATTACATATGTTCATTTGAAAGTGTGAAAAACAAGCGGAGAGAGGCAAATGAATAAGAATACTTGTGTATTGCCTGGTCTTCTTGCATAATTTCTGAATTATATTGGAGAAAATATCTTGATGGATAATGCCAGACAAGTAATTTGCTCATTGTCTTGCCAATGTATTATTCTCCACATAGGAACTATTTCATGCTCTGCCAATATACAAGATTTATGTGTCAGTAATTTGTAAAATGCCTCTGATCAGTCTGCCACCATCAGCAGGCATTGTAGATTACCAATTTTGGTCAATGCAGAATATTTGTCCAGATATCTAGTAATTGTAAATCCCAGAATTCCAGGCAGCATGCTCAAAAGCCTCTAAATAGGAGAAGTTTGAATAGAGAATGGGTGAAAATGCTACAATGAAGTGGAATTGCACATTTTTGTATGAATGCAGAGAGTAACTTATGCTAATGTATATTCATCAGGAAATTTACATTAAACCTGGTATGTGACAAAGTAAAAGAATTCTGTTAAGAGTAGTGTTTCCTATTACCAGTTTGGGATGGAATCTGGTTAGAAATTTGAATTTTGCCCTCTATCTGGTACTACTTAAATGCATTCCTTTTTAAGTACAGATAAAATCCATTTGTGCTGACAGGCCTAGTATCAAAGTACTTTCAAGGCAAAAAGGATAAGTCAGCAGTCCTGCCTTTTTTTGTTTGTTTGTTATCCAATATAGCTGTAATCCAATGTATGGAACTATTTTATCCAATGTATGGAACTTTATAGATATAAAGTTTATACATTGCCACTGTATAAATCTAAAAGCAATTAGAAAAAGATGATATTGCAAATCTTCATTCCTCGGGTGAAAAATCACAAATAGTAATAATAGTTTGTGACATTGATTGAGAAGTGATTGCCATAGTCAAGAAGGGATGTGGTTGAGAATCTCACATCATGAAGTCAAGATATGGGCTAGCTTGATTTCATGAAATCTCTTAGAAGGTGGTATGTGGAACAGAGAAATGAATCCTTTCTCTCATGCATTTTAGTAAAGCATCAAAATGATCATCCTTGCTGATAAGGAAAAGTTGCTGATAAGTATGAAATTTTATGTTGCATTGATGGTTGCTTCAAGCAGTGTGACAAGGTTATGAGTTTGTCTGAGCACTAGTATTTATATATCTGTATCAACAAGATAGAAAATAAAAGGGGAAAATGTTTTACCTCATTCAGTAAATATCAAAGTATTTACTTGGAGATAAATTTAATTTAATTTACAATATATATATAATTCATAACATAATTAGTGTGGTATACCCTTATGGAGGTTTTAAAACTTCCATGTATCCATTTTATAGAAAGAAAATACATTTCATATTTAAAATATGCACAGGTGTTTTTCCAAATAATACAAAAAGAAAATGTAAGTAAATTATTTGCTTATGTAATACTTTGCAGAAAAAAGAACATTCACTAGTGATTTTGGAAGACAACAAAATCTTAAAGGGGAAGTGTTTGAAGTGATGTAATTGGAAACACTCCGTTGACTGTAGAAGATATGTTTTTCTGGCCTGTTAGTTACATGTGGAGTGCCCATGGTTATCGGAAATTCCAGCTGTATAAAAGTGAAATTAAGCAGAGGTTATCTGTACTTTAAAGCTTTGACATTTGAAGCAGCTACATTTAGTCAAATATCTCCTTTTTCTGATACAACTGCAAATTTTCTAGACTAAACAAGCCTTTCATAATAAATTCTAGGATGTTTAAGTCATGTAAGCAGCTATAAGGAAATCAGCTCTCTAGGAATGAGGCACAATCTTATAAATGCATACTCTAATTACTAATTAAATTCAGTGCAACTTACCTTAAGATAAAAAGGTAAAAAGTTAGCAGAATAATAGAAGAGTCCTTACATGAAGAAAAATTAGAAAGGGAAGATGGGGAACTTACTAAATATAAAAGTATAATTGGTTTGTACTCATCTTGCCCTGAGCAAGTGACTTTCAGAAAAACCTGTAACACAGGATGATTGTGAAATAAATGAAATTAGAAATGAAATTGTTTTAAAGGAGTAATTATAGTAACATCCATAGGACCACATCCAGTAGTAATAAACAGATCCTTTATTAGTTAATCATATGCTTATCATTATTGGCACGGACAACAGCACTGATGATTTCATGCTAGCTGAAAATAAGTGTATATTAATATTTTTGATGATATTTTCAGAAATCCAGTTCTATTTTTATTGAATGCAACTGCTCCATCCATCCTTCCTAGCTTGGTTTGATATTCAGATATATGTCTCTGTGATCTTTCAATCAATTCTAATCTATTTATCTACACTTTTCAAGTGGGTTGAGAAAAACAAGTTAACGAAGTGGCTTATAAAAACACACTGGAAAGAATGGGAGGTTTATAAATTAATGAACATGTATGTCTACCCGATTCCAATTGCATCCATATATATGTATACTTTACTTTGAAATCGCTTATTGTTTAACTTCTACAGTCATAGCTTTTTAACTTATAGCTATTTAAAGCATAAAGAAATAGATTAAATTGAATTGCTTCCTCAGAATAGAGATTGAAATTGCTATCCTATTTGACTAGTTTTTCAAGACTCTGCTACCTTGGCAAAAATATTTTAAGGTAAAAAATATAGATTAAGATCTTTTAAAAAGGACATTCATTTTCCTTAGCTACCTTTTTAAGAAAAAAAAAAAAAACTACCAGATGTTAATAAGAGGTTATGAAGGGATAAAACATTGGCCTGTGACTTTTGTAAGGTGCTGAATCTACCACATGTTCCTTTTTCTATCTTGCCTGGGCATTCTCTTGCTCTCATTTTAAGAGCTAAAAATGAAAAGTGTGGTTTTCACCAGCTATAGTTTAATATTAAGCATTACAAGGAAATAACTTTTTGTATCATTTTTCAGAATAAAAAGGGAGCATACCTGAGTCTTGACTATGCTAGAGCATGCTAGAGCATAGTCAAGACTCACTATCAATTAAATTGAAACTGAAATATTATTATTAGTATTTAAATTACACCTGGGTGTCAATCACAGAGCTCATTCAAATATGCCATTTCAAAATCAATAGAAACTTATTAGTTACCTATTATATTGGTATGTATTTTATTTAAAATCAATTTCATTTTTACTTTTAAATCCCTAGTCCACAAGTAATAAAGTCACTTTCTGATATTCTAAACTAACACTGAATTTCTATAATTTATAACTGATCAATATAAAACAGTCAAATTAAAACTCTTATGAATGACATATTTCCCTGAGCAAATGTAATCTACATTTCTATATATCTCACTATTTATTTTTTTAATGCAGAGGTTTTCATTGTTAATTTGCAACTGTTTAATTTTTTATTTAAACTTTTTAAATGATACATATCCCAACCCAATGAGAATTATCACTGTGTGGAATCTAGAATCTGTATGAAACTTGTCTCTTTGGAATTGGTTCTGCATGTAGAAAGTGCTGATAAGAAACAATGCAGTTAACCTCAAATACCTATCATAACAGTTTGGTAGCTTTCTCAGCTTCCATAACCTGTACAAGACTGATTATTAAATATTTCCCTCTTAATCTTTTCTCCAAGCTGTAAACTTAGAGCACTTAATGTTTTCTCCTTTGAGGCTAGACAGAAAGTTCCTTTCATATCAGGTAACATGGGATTCTACAGAGTTCTGAACTAAGGATATTATGTCTTGAGTGTGTGTCTATGTGCATGCCTGTGTGTATGTTAGTGTAAAATACATGCCCTCACACACACAAACAGACACACAAATCAACCTCTACATGTATACACATGAGTTATGACATTTTGTTGGAGTTGTTAATGTTTTATTGTTATTATTGGGTTACCTTTTTCGCATACTACATGCAGTGCTTTAACCAATGTCCATTTGGCTAATGTAATTAAAATTGTTAATTTATATGAGTACATTTCAACCATGTCATTGTTTTCTTAATATTTATTATGTAGATGAACTGGTATTTTTGCAGTATGTTTTAAGAAGTAACAGTTTGATATGTTCTTATTTGTGTTAGGATTTATTTATTTCATAGCATTCTGTCCAATATTTTATACCTGGAGGCATGCAATTTATACTTTGTACAGTTAGCAAGAAATTTTCATCAACTTCCAATAGTTTCATAAAATAAATAAAGGCTATCTTTTGAAAACAAATACATATTTGTATTTGATTTTCCTTTTATTTTTATTGGTTTGACTGAAATAATCCATGCACTCATTGTCAGACCAATAAATTTCCATTTTATTGTATGAAAAAAGAGGAAAAAATCTTGATCCAAATAAGATATTCTTCAAGCAAAACTAGATCAAGGCAGAGTTTGCTTCACTGAAAACGTTTGTGGCACAATGAAAAAGATTAAAAATGAAATACATACCCTTGTAATGTAAATAATTAAACTGTGGTAATGCTGGCATATTTAAGATGTTTAGGACAACAAATTTTATCCTTCTGTTTTAATTTCTTTTTCTTCTTTAAATTGTTAGCAAGTCAGCAAGTAGAATAAATAAAGGGAATTTCATTTGGCATGAATTGTCCAACTAATGTACAGTATAAACTAAAACAAAAATTAGCAAATACTTGAATATTTAAAAGGAGGGGAAATATTTGAAAAATCTCACTGGATTCCTTTTCATCTATCCACTAATTTAGATGTTCATTTGAAAAATATGCAGTCATTTCCATTTCCAGGTTGCAGAATCTTCAGTTTACTTTTCTCCAAGTTTTGAACATCTGCAATGGCATATATAACTGTTTCTGTATCAGAAACAGATATAACTGTTTCTGATACAGATATATCTGGGTTCTGCTTGTCTGCCATATCACTATTAAAGAGTAGTCTAATTTATTCAGTGGTGGGATTCAATATTTTTAACAATTGGTTCTGTGGGCGTGGCTTAGTTGGGGGTGTGGCTTGGTGGTCATGTGACCGGGTGGGCGTGGCTAGCTGGTCATGTGACCGGTGGGCGTGGCTATCTGCATAGGGACTACAGAGGGCTGAAAAAAGTCATTTCTGACTGGTCCTCGCACTTTTGACCGGTCCTCGCACTTATGACCATCCTCACATTTATGCCCATTGCGGCTTTCTTAACAATCATGTCACTCATTTCACAACTGCTTCTCTTCACCATGGTGACAAGATAGGGCAAAAACATAAAATGTGAGGACAGTTGTAAGTTCAAGGACTGGTCAAAAGTGTGAGGACCAGTCAAAAATAACTTTTTCAGCCCTCTGAGTAGTCCATATGCACAAAAGGACTACCCAGAGGGCTGAAAAAAGTGATTTCTGACAGGTCCTCGCACTTTTGACTGGTCTTCGCACTTATGACTGGTCATCATTTATGCCCATTGTAGCATTCTTAACAACCGTGTCACTCATTTCACAACTGCTTGTCTTCACCATGGTGACAAGATAGGGCAAAAACGTAAAATGTGAGGACAGTCGTAAGTTCGAGGACTGGTCAAAAGTGCGAGGACCAGTCAGAAATAATTTTTTCAGCCCTCTGAGTAGTCCATATGCATAAAAGGATACAGCAATAGAGAGGGATGAAGGAAGGGAAGGGAAATTAGAGTAGGAGTGAGGGTAAGAGAAGGAGGAAGAGAGGAGGAGAAGGAGAAAGGAAGAGGAAGTAGGGAGGAGAAGAAGAAGGGGAGGAAGAGAAAGTAAGAAGGAAAGAAAGAGAGAGGTGGTAGGTTTGAGGAGAAAGATTGCTGTACAATAAAAAAGATGAAAGAGAAGAAAGCCAATCCCAAACAAATATAAAAATATTAAAGAATGAATTGTTAAACTTTAAAGAATAAAAGAGAACAAATATGAATAAATAACAATAATTAGAAACACACATACAAACATACAATGTATTTTCTTTGAACAAAGTATTTGGCCGGTTCACAAATTTAAACAGTGTTTAGTCATTTCAATTAAATTTACAATTTCTATATTTCCTTTTTGCCATATTTATTCCTCATCTATTTTTGTAAAAAACCAATATTACCCTTCATCTTCATCTCTAATCTTAATCAAATTCAATTTTTCCCTTCTATTCTATATTATACCCCTTCCCATTGTCATCTATTTTTATATCCATCCTCACATTGGTTAATTATGTAATATTACAGTTGTTTAATATAAATTCGACATTTTAATATAAATCAATTAGTTATATAACTACCTGTTTTGTATATTAATCAATATGAACATGAATATTCCAATTATTTCCATGCAATCCAGTTTCTTACAAATCAATTAATTATATTTACCAATAATAATAAACCAAATAATTTCCCCCATATATTCCTCCAAACCACAACTTAACCATTTCTGCTTTCAAGACAATATACAATTAATAGTATCTCAATTATTACAATTCCCTAGTTAAATAGAGCTTTTTTTCTTTTGTGTTTTAAAATCTTGAACTCTCCTCTTTTGCCCTAAATTTCCCATTGTTTGCACCTACCTTTTTTGGTGAGGAAAAAGAAAAGAAATCTGCCTAATTTTCCAACGTTGCAACAACAGCAAAGTCAAACAGCCTGCTTTACTTTCTGTTTTGTTTTTCAGGATAGCTAGGGGGGAAAAAATCAGCACTCTTTGCAAGCAAGCAGCAGAGTCCTGAGCAAAACAGCTGAGAGCAAATCAGCTGAGAGTCGGGAGCCGATCTAAGCAAGGGCTAATTAGCCTATGCTGAAGCTCCGGGGGCCAATAAAATTACAAAAAAACACCAAACCCTTTGTTAAATTACTGGCTCGCCCGCCCCTCGCCCACCACTATTTATTGGCAATAAATAGTGGTGCGGAGGGGCGGGGCAAGGGGTGGGGCAACCCAGCAATTTAACAAAGGGTTCGGCTGAACCCCCTAGAACCGGCAGAATCCCACCACTGAATTTATTCTGTAAATACCACTGAATACATATAGATTCAGTTCCAGATTTCTGAGAACTACTGTAATTCCTTGTAGATTTTTGCAGATGGATCCATTTTTTATTTCACCTTGTCCCACATTCAGTTTAAACATTTCAGCTTTAACTCATCCTATTTATTAAGAAATCTGTCAATTCTTATTTAAATGGAGTTATTGCACCTCCTATACATATATTATTTCTAATGTCCAGTGGGTTTATATGAAAAATCTAGGCTGAACCTTAAAGAGAGTGGTATCTCAAATATTGCTAAAATCCTTTTTTTTCTGAAACCCTTTAAACCTGGATTGTCATGAAACATAGTTAAACAAAACAAAGTTGTGGATTTTTCCATTCATAATTGTAAATATATGTTATAATTTGTATAATTTTAAATATGTTGTTGGTCCAAGTATGGGACAAATCTTGAGCATTTTTCTTATGTGATTATTGGGAAAGGAGCAGAAAAAGTTCAACTGCACTTATTAGATTGTCCCTTCTATAATTTATGAATTCATGATTTAATTAGGGCATCCGTTGGAACCCTGACAGTCCTCTTGCCCAGTTTATGTAATTATATGTGAGGTGGGAGGATAGGGTATGGAAA
The DNA here is from genome assembly GCF_059756535.1 of Pantherophis guttatus. NCBI lineage: Eukaryota > Metazoa > Chordata > Lepidosauria > Squamata > Colubridae > Pantherophis > Pantherophis guttatus. The sequence goes on from NC_142066.1 coordinate 75,649,616, forward strand.
TCCTGAAATGAAAAGACCCTCTACATATTCCAGGCTCCCAATGTGATTGAAATCCCTTCTAAACATAACTATAAATAGTGCCAGTACTATACAAATTTTAAAATAGTCCCCAATTTATCTCTATCCCGTGGTATAATTGAAAACACTAAATCTGAAAATGTGTTTGTATATGGGTTTTAAGCTAAAGTGCAAATATTATATACATTAGCTATCTTTTAGAAGCCAAAAGTTAAATGCAAAATGCTTATATTCTGGTTCCCCTAATTAGTTGGTTTGTTGAAAAATCATTCTTGAGGTCCCTAGGATTGAGTACAAACCTTATTCTTCCCTTCAAAGGCTTTTTTTGAACCTTTTGCTTGCTTGTCCTCTCAAGTCAGCTTGCAATATCAATAAAAGCAAATAAAAAAGCAATAAAACAAAAAAGCAATAAAAGCAAAAGCTCACAACAAATGAATATATAATGCAATATAATACATGAAACAGAGCAGATAAAACCACAGCTTATTAGTGGTTAAGCATGCTTTTAAAAACCTGGGGAAATTGCAAGGGCTTTGTCTTCTGTTTAAACCATGATCATTTGAGTAAAAATATAATTTATGTCTTAAGCCAGAATTGGTTCCTGGATCTCTAGGAAGAGATGACAGAAATGCCTGGCCATCTGAAACCATAGTCCACATTTTCCTGTAAATTTTCTTATGTTATATTCCCACTCCTACCCCATATTTAATTAATTAATTAACCTGATCCTTGTCTCACTGAATCTGAGATGTTGGATATATGTCAATACATGCACTCATGAGATTTCAAAGTGTGTCACATTTTGTTTCTCAGACACTTGATTATATGAATTAGATCCTACCATTTTCCTGCCCATTGATGGTTGAACAGTTTATCATCCAGAAGTCAGCAACTCAACATATTCCATAACATGTGGTGATGAATGAATACAATTTATTTTGCCTTATTCTGAAATCAGAGCCATTTGCCAAAGAAATGGAAAAGTTCACCAATACTTCGGAAAATTTGTCAAAAGGTGGGCACTGATACTATTTGTAGACAAAAAAAAAAAAGAAATTCAGATAGAAAAGGGCTGCATTTCTTTGCTCGCAATAAATCTGCTTGGTGCTTTGTAACAATAGCAGTGATGAAACGGGGGGATGGATTAGCTTATCTATTTTGTTTCTTTGCTTTCTCTTTCATTCTTCCTACTCAAATGCCATAATGTGGAGTTCTGAAGGAGAAGACGATCTGAAAACCACTAAACCATACCTTTCAAAGATCCTGGAGGCCTGGGAACTACCAGAGGACCGGAAAAGTGCTGATGTGGCTTCCATCTTCCAAAAAAAAAAAAAAAAAAGAATCCAGGACCAATCAGCCTGACATCAATGTCTGGGAAGATTCTGGAAAAGATAATCAAGCAATGGATCCACAAACACCTAGAAACAAGAAAGCTATTACTAGAAGCCAGCATGGATATGTCAAAAATATATAATGCCAGATTCATTATTGCATTCTTTAACAAAATAACCAAATCAACGAATCAGCAAAATGTTGTGGACGTAATATACTTAGACTTCAGTAAGGCATTTGCAAACTAGACCACAACCTATTTTTTATAAGATTAAATTAATTGTGGGATAGACAGCATCACTAGATGTAACTGGCTGGCCAACTACATTCAATGTATAGTCCTCAATGGAGCTACATCTACATAGAGAAAAGCATGCAGTGGAGTACTACAAGATCCTATCTTAAGCTCATGTGAAGTTTTAGTAAGACTACCCTAGGAGTACTGGATCCAATTTTTGTCACCACAGTTCAAGAAAGATGTTGAGACTTTAGAAAGGATGCAAAGAAGAGCAACAAAGATGATTAGGGCTGGAGGCTAAAACATATGATGAACCATTGCAGGAATTGGGTATGTCTAGTCTAAAGAATAGAAGGGCTATGAATGATATGATAACAATCTTCTAATATTTGCGGGGCTATCACGGAGAACAGGGGGGTCAACCTATTTATCAAAGCCCCTCAAGGCAGGACAAGAAGTAATGGATTTAAATCTCTCAGGGAGAGATCCAATCTAAAATTAAGGAGCAATTTCTGACAGTGAGAACAATTAATCACTGGAATGGCTTAGCTCCAGAAATTGTAGGTTCTCCATCACTGGAGGTTTTAAAGAAGAGATTGAACAGCCATTTGTATAGAATGGTATAGGGTTTCCTGCTTGAGCAGGAGCTTGAACTAAAAGTCTTCCAGGGTTCCTTCCAACTCTGTTATTCTGTATTCTATATAATATTTTTGTAATCTTCTTTTGGGTGCTGGATATATTATGGCTTCCAGATATCTGGAATTGGGAAATAGTGTGTTACTTTTACAATTATCATTATTCAAACACAGTATTCTTTTATGGTGTTCTCCATACCTAGAAGTTCTTTCCACAGATCATTTTTGTTTTTTGTTGTCATACCAATAATAGGAGCCAGAAACTTCTATGTTTCAGATTTGAAAGCATTCTGCCTACTAAGGTCCCATCTTACCCAGATCACAATGATACAACTTTTTAAAACAACAACAGCAATGACAACTAATAAGTGTGATATGTATATTCCAAATATCTTCACTATTGTAATACCAACCAAACTACATGAACATATGTAAAACACTTAGCTTTTTCTCAGAAGCAAAGATAGATATAAGAAACAAGACAACTCATAATATTTTACTACTGTTATACTGATTTCATTTTTGAGCAAATCACCATTTTGTATAATTTTACTCCAACAGCTATAAATATATAATTTGACTCTATGCCATGAATTTAACAAATTCAGACAAGTTCCTTTGCCTTGTTATTTTTGGCATATTCAGAGAATAAAACTACAGACTAGAGGAACAATCTGAAATGATGTGAAAGTCATTCTGATAAAAATACTAGTGCTAGATTCAAATATGTTTGCCAAGAGAACTCTCTAGGGATGACATTTCATCTGATGATGCTTCTGCTTTTGCCTATTTAGTTCAAGTCTAGTTTCATGGTTACAAATCTAAAGATTAATCATTATCTAGTGACAGTATTCTTAACTGAACAGAGGCATATTTTATCTGTTTAAAACTTTACCTTCAACGGGACATTTCATATAACAGATTTGCACATTTACACAATCTCTATTAACTTCAATTTTGGTGAATTTTTAAAATATATTTGGTGGTGGAAAAAAATAGTTTTGCTTTCAAGGAAGAAATGGTTCCCCAAAAGTAATTTATTAATAGCCAATTAGTAATGAATATTTGTAATTGACTCTCCCAGTCATATTTCCCTTACAAGCAATGTAGGATTATATTTAAAGCTATTAGGATTTCCCAGCAATACATTTTCCATATTGTTTAAAATCAGAACAAATCACTGAATAAAGATTTTCTGATCAGAATCAGGTGGATTTTTTTTTGTTATATACAATATGCTATAATTCTCAGAATGAAAAATACATGAATTTATTGTAAACTATTCTATATTTATTTTTAAAAAGAAAATTATTGATTGATTAACTGAATGAATTCCCTGACAGATTATAGCCTTGATCAGTAGATAATCAAGTTATGAGAAAAACATGTAACTATGAGACTGCAAGACTGTACATTTTATGAGGTAACCAAGTTATCTCAGAAAAATATGCAACATCTTATCTTAAGTAGCTCAGCAACTATTTTAGCAGTATTAGATCAATTTAAGCATCTTGAAATATAAATATGAATATGTTCAAGACAGTTTCAATGGCGTCCCAATATTACTAAATGTACTGTACATATCACAATATAGCCAAATTAATCAGTTGAGTAGTTTTCAGATAAATACAACTTATATTACAGTAATTTATTCTAAATTTGTACAGTGTGAATCTCTGTGTCAATACTATATGACAAAGCTAACTATTAAAAAAAAAAACGTATCTAACATTTTCCAGCATTTTGACTTCTCTATATTCCAGCTATGGCTAAGGTCTTTAATTTATTTTAGTTATTTGTGGGACACCATCAGTTATATTTTGGCAATTGTTTATATAGTGCCAAGAAGTATGCAATGATCTTGTAAATCATTAGTGGTCATCGAAGTGTGAGAAGCAGAAAGCAAGATTGTAGGTTGTCCATAGATTTCAGTTTTATACTAATGTCTTCACTATAAAGTATGTAAGACATAATACCTCATAAAACTTGGTAATATTATATAAGAAATGTATAAGTGACAGTAAATATTTGATGTGATCAAGGATTTAATAACTATCTGTTAAATGAATTCAAGCAAAAATATGTTGTTAACATAAGAGAGTGAATGGATCAAGTGCTTTTTTTTTTTTTTTTTTTGCTGGAGTAACCTTGGCAATAACATAGCAGATTTCATTTTGCTTTTGAATAAAGATAAAAGGAGAAAATTAAGTGGAAACTGACCACATATCTTCATAATCCTAGAGTTGTCTTCCATTTTGCATGGTATTTTGGTTTATGAAACTTGGAGCATTCTAAAAAGTATGCAGATTTGGGGATGTGCAGCTGTCTGCTTTGTCTTCTTTGATCTCTGCCTCTACATAGCCATTCCAAACAAACAGAAAACAAGAAAAGGAACTGCTAGAAAGGTCACCTTCTTCAATCTCCATAGACAGCCCACAAACTGAAGAAATATATAATGAAATAAAATCTACATGTTAACATTTATATGCATTTTCAAGTTAGCTGGGCAAGAAAGTTAAGGAGTTAGGTACACAACTGGTTTTTTTTCATCTGTGATCTGGTTCAGGAGTGGGGTGGGACCTGGCAGGTATTACGGAGACCTGGTTGGGCCAGGAGGGGGGGGTCCCCCTCGTTGAGATGTGCCCTCCAGGTTTCTATGCATTCCATCAGTCGAGGTCCCAGGGGAGGGGTGGGGAGGTGGCGGTTCTGGTAAAGGAAGGTCTCACCCCAAAGGAGGCCACTGTACCTCAGATAGCTGGATGTGAATCCCTCCTTGTGAAGTGGGGACAAGGGAGGCAGATGGGCTTGCTGATTACGTACCTGGCTCCCTGCCATGTGATTGCCAAGGTGGCAGTGGAGACCCCCAGGCTTATGGTCATGGGGGACTTTAACCTGCCACCTGTCGGCGAAGCGTCTGAGGTGGCCCGGGAGTTCATGGCTTCCATGACGGCCATGGACCTGGCCCGATTAATTCATGGACCCACTCACATGGGAGGACACACTCTGGACTTGATTTTTGTCTCCGGACAGTGGATGAATGATCTCGAGATAGGGGAGTTAGTGATTGAGCCCTTGTCATGGTCGGATCATTCCCTTCTTAGGCTTGACTTTCTAACCACCATACCCCACCACAAGGAGGCAGAACAGACCAGATGGTTCCGCCCCAGGTGCCTGATGGATCCTGATAGGTTCCAGATGGAGCTTGGGCCACTTCCTGAGGCTCTGACTCATGGCTCGGCTGAGGAGCTGGTGGCTGCCTGGGGTAGGGTGGTTGCTGATGCTTTGGACAGAGTCGTGCCTGTGCGGACTTTGACCCATCACCGAGTCTACCTGGCTTCTTGGTTCTTCGAGGAGCTGAAGGAGATGAAGTGCCGGAAAAGATGCCTAGAGAGCAGTTGGAGATCTAGTTGCTCCGAATCCGACTGAACACTGGTAAGGTCTCATATTAAGACCTACCTAGTGGCAATAAAGCGGCAAAATGTAACTATTTTTCCGCTCTTATCGCATCGGCAGATAACCGCCCGGCTGCCCTATTTAGGGTGATCTGCTCCCTCCTCCATCTGGGAGCGCGGGAGGATCCCTTGCAGGGTCGTAATGAGGATTTTGTCCAGTATCTGCACAATAAAATCACTCAGATTCAGGAAGACTTGGTCTCTGACTGGGTAGGTACAGATGGGTTGATGGGTGCCGGTCTTGAGACTGCCATTTGGGAGGAGTTCGACCCTGTTGGTCCAGAGGACGTGGACAGGATACTGGGGCGGCTGAACACGACCACATGTTTATTGGACCCGTGTCCCTCCTGATTGGTGCTGGCCTCGCGGGAGGTTACGCAAGGCTGGCTCCAGGGGATTATCAACGCTTCCTTGAGTGAGGGTGTCTTGCCATCCACCTTGAAAGAGCGGTGGTGAGGCCCCTCCTCAAGAAGCCTGCTCTGGATCCGGCTGTTTTGGCTAACTACCATCCAGTCTCCAACCTTCCTTTCTTGGCGAAGGTTGTTGAGAGTGTGGTGGTGCGACAGCTTCCTGGGTACCTGGATGAAGCTGTCTATCTGGATCTGCTCCAGTCGGGCTTCAGGCCTGGGCACAGCATGGAAACGGCATTGGTCGCATTGGTGGATGATCTCTGGAGGGCTCGGGATAGGGGTTGCTCCTCTATCCTGGTCCTGTTAGATCTGTCAGCGGCTTTTGATACCATTGACCATGGTATCCTGCTGCGTCAGTTGGAGGGGTTGGGAGTGGGGGGCACCGTTTTGCGGTGGTTCTCCTCCTATCTCTCCGACTGGTTGCAGTCAGTATTGGCAGGGGGGCAGAGGTCGACCCCGAGGCGCCTTGTTTGTGGAGTGCCGCAGGGGTCAGTCCTCTCGCCCCTTCTGTTCAACATTTATGTGAAGCCACTGGGTGAGATCATCCGTGGTTTTGGGGTGGAGTTCCATCAGTACGCTGATGATACTCAGCTGTACATCTCCACCCCAGGCCATCCCAACGATGCCCTTGAAGTGATGTCCCGGTGCCTGGAGACCGTGCGGATCTGGATGGAGAGTAACAGGCTTCGACTCAACCCTTCCAAGACCAAGTGGCTGTGGCTTCTGGCATCCCGATATAGCCAGCTGGTGCCATCGCTGGCTATTGGGGGCGAGTTATTGGCCCCCAGGGACAGGGCTCGCAACTTGGGCATCCTCCTGGATGCACAGCTGTCTTTAGAAGAGCATATGACCGCCGTGGCCAGGGGGACTTTTTATCAGGTTCGCCTGATTCGCCCATTGCATCCCTTTCTGGATCGGGACTCCTTACGCACAGTCACTCAGGCACTCGTCACTTCCCGCCTGGACTACTGTAATGCTCTCTACATGGGGCTCCCCTTGAGGAGCACCTGGAGGCTCCAACTGGTGCAGAATGTGGCTGCATGGGGGATTATGGGAGCGGGGGGCGCACTCCTATGTGACACCTCTCCTGCATGAGCTGCATTGGCTTCCAGTGGTCTTCCGGGTGCGCTTCAAGGTGTTGGTCACCACCTTTAAAGCGCTCCATGGCCTAGGACCTGGGTATTTGCGGGACTGCCTTCTGCCGCCAATAGCCTTCCACCGACCAGTACGCTCCCACAGAGAGGGACTCCTCAGGGTCCTGTCAGCCAGGCAATGTTGGCTGGCGATCCCCAGGGAGAGGGCCTTCTCTGTGGCAGCTCCTGCCCTCTGGAACGATTTGCCCCCGGAGATACGAAGGATATCGGATCTCTGGGTCTTTCGCCGTGCCCTAAAAACTTTTCTTTTCCATCAAGCAGGGCTGGCGTGAACCCCCTCTTTTTTTAGCCTTTTAAATTGTCAATGGGTTTTAGTTTGAATGTTTTAAATTTTGGGCCAAAGTCATGTAATTCTTTTAAAAATTTTAAATTTTGTATTGGTATGTGTTTTAGTTCTGGCTGTGCACCGCCTGAGTCCACTAGGAGAAGGGCGGAATACAAATTGAATAAAATAAATCTGTACTTCCAATGAATGGTCAACATCCAGTAAAAGAGCAGAGGATTCTAATGAACCACTGGCTAAAGGGTTGGTGTTGCCAAGACAACTTTGGAGTCCTAGACCATGGTCTGCACTACCTCCATGATGGACTTTTGGCAAAGGATGGGCTGCACCTCATAAAAATCTTGAAGAATGTTTTCAGAAAATGACTATCTCAACTTATCAGGGGGGCTTTAAACTAAAATTGAGGGAGGAGGGTGACCAATCTTTAGGATATCCAGGACCTAATAGATATACTGTTTGATACAACTTGATACGAAGATGTTAAAGAAAATAGTCTAGTCTTCCTGAATTGTGCAGTACATATTAGAAGACAGAAGCCTTAACACTGAAGTTTACAGAAAACTGACTCACACAGATCAATATTTACATTTTGATTCCTACCACACACTGGAGCACAACATGGGAGTCACCATAACCCTACATCACCGAACTGAAGACCTGCCCACCAGCAAAGATGTGAAAGAAAAAGAACAAAAACACATCAAGGAAGCCCTCAGAACATGTGGCTATCCCAAGTGGGCCTTTATCAAATCTCAAAGAAGCTCCTCCATAACAGAAAATGAAGAGAACAATAAACGAAGCAACATTGTCATTCCGTACATTACAGGCATATCAGAAAAGCTCAGGTGGATCTTCAGCTAACATAACATACATGCACACTTCAAACCCAAGAATATCCTAAGGCAGAAGCTTGGTCACCCCAATGATAAAGACACAAACTGAGCAACATGGTATATGCAGTATAATGCAGTGAGCCATGTGCAGATCTGTACAAACAACTACTGCATAAACACATGGCAAACATAGGAGAACAAACACATGAGAACTAGATTCAGCATTTAAAAGACACAGGCCACTCTCTGAAGACAGCAAAGTCCACATTTTGGACAGAGAGGGCCACTGGTTTAAAAGAGGGTTAAAGAAGCCATCTATGTCAAAATTGAACAGCCATCTCTCAACAGAGGGGGAGGGATATGACATCATCTATCTCCAATCTACAACACAGTCCTTTCAACAGTTCCAAGAAGGCTCTACACCAATTTGCACCACTCAGGTGACTCTGATGATACAGATAAACCTTAACAACATGCTAAAAGAATGCAAATGGCCAGCTGTCTGAAAGAAGTATAAATCCTCCCATTCTCCACCATCTAGTCAGAGCTTTTCAGCTCGTTGGATGAAAAGTGAAATGTCTTCAAACTTGTCTCTTGAAAAAGCACCTTTGGGACAACTATGATCTAGATGACTGAGAATCTCCATAGACATGACAGAATAGTGTTTTCTTCTGCTATAGTTAAATTTCTAAATTAACAAATAGCTGAAATAATGAATTTTTTTTTTTTGCTTTAATTTATATGCCGCCCTTCTCCAAAGACTCAGGGCGGCTTTTTTTTTTTTTTTAATTTGATTTATATGCCGCCCTTCTCCGGAGACTCAGGGCGGCTTACAATGCATTAAGCAATAGCCTTCATACTTTTGTATATTTATACAAAGTCAGCTTATTGCCTCCACAATCTGGGTCCTCATTTCACCTATCTTTGAAAGGATGGAAGGCTGAGTCAATCTTGAGCCTGGTGAGATTTGAACTTGCAGTAATTGCAAGCAGCAGCAGTTGTTTTTTTTTTTTTTTTGAACAAAATTTTTTTAATTGTTTTTAAAATTCAAACAAATCAAACAAATCACTTATTTAATTAAACATTTGTGCAACCCCCCTTCCCTCCCCCCTCCCCGACTTCCCAGAAGAAAAATAGGGTATAAGTTTTACCAAACATACGCTAAAATATGCTAAATTAATGCAAGACATTAAAACTCCCTAGACCCCTTAACTCCCCTTCTACAGATTATTCATCAACCTCCCTTTAAACACAAAATAACATATAATCCTTTAGCCCTAAGAATTTTTTTAAAAAACCAATAACAAACACTAATAGATAAGACATACTTAATCATTTGGCTATTCCTCCTGCTTTTGTTCTCAATATTCAAATATTTTTAACAATAACTAAACCTTAATAAATCATTAATTGAACTCTCAATTCATTTAGTTAATCATTGTAATTAATCATTAATACATCAATAATTAGACCAGAAAAAATTAATCTTCCCTTCTTCCTTTCTTTCTGTATTTTTTCCAACCTTTCTTCCTCCCTCCTTCTTTTATTTTGAGGAGGTTTTGAATTTTAACTGGGGGTTGATGTATCTTTAAGACTTGTCCCTTTCTCAAAACCATTTCCTCTGGTTTAGAGCCCCCATATCGACTCTTCTTGCTTGTATAGACAGTCAGTTCATAGAACAAAGAATTAACTCGATCAGTTTGCAAAGAAAAATCCAGTTGCTGCATTTCAATTAATTGTGTGAAAGCCTCTGCCAAATCCTCCGAAACATCGTAGAGCTGATCAGTTTCTTCTTCTTTCTGCTCCAAATTATATTTTTGAAAAGTTCTGTCAGTTAATTCCAAAAGGGCAGGAAGAAGGTTTGAAAATTCTTGAGGGTCAGCCAGTTCCAGCTTCTTTGTCTTGATCAAAATGTCTCCTGCATTGTCATTATGCTTTCCTTCAAAAACATCCTCAGTTGCTTTTTTTTCCTCCACCAGTTCTGTAAATTTTTGTTCCATGATTGCTGTAAAGTTATTAATAATTTCAATTTGTTTATTCATGGCTTCCTTTATAAATTCTGCAAGGTCTCTAAAAAAAGCCTCCTGGTTCTGTGTTTCAGTTCTCTGTGTCATTTCTGCCGCCATTAAGGAGCCTCCACTTTCAGAAACTCCTTCCTCAGAAGCCATATTATTTTAAAAGAATTTTTCTTTTCAGAACCATAAAGTCTCTCAAACAGCTTTCTCAGATTTATTTGTAGTTTATCAAGCAAGATAGTCTTTTCTGGACCCAGCTCTCAAATCCAGCAGTTTAAATCCAGTCTCTGAGCACAAGTCTATTAACAAGCACTTTCATTTCCTACTTTCACTTTCACCCACAACAAAGACGCCATTTCCAGCTCCAGCTCAGCAAAATCAATAGAAACAATGCATCCCAGGAGTTAAGCATTTACTTGCAAAAGCTTGTTCTCCTGCTTCCGTTCTGTCTGCTTTTTGAAATCAGTTGATCTTCTTCTTGGCAGCAGAGTCAGTCACCAGCATCTGGCTCCGTTTAAATGGAGTCGCCATGGATCCGGAGCTTCAGTAGGCTAAACGGGGAGCTCTCACCCTCCAAGTCCCTGGAATTGCTCCAGGGGCTCCCGGGGAGCTCTACCCTCGCCCACCGGCTCTCCTCTCCTTCTTCTCCTGAAGAAGAGGTTTTTAAGCCATCTGACAGCTGATTAGAGCTGTCAGAATGGCTCGAAAGGAATCGCGGGGCTGGCGGTCCAAGAAGACTGTCCGCAACGCCAGGTGGTGCCAACCGGAAGCCTCCTCGAGCAGCAGTTATTAATAACGTGTTTTAGTCCACTGTACTACAGGCTCTTTTGAATCATAAATAAATTTAAAAAGATAAGCAATTGCTTATAGAAATATTGTTGTTATTTCAAAAAAATAAAATCTGACACACTTAAATGACAAAGTGTGGAAAAGTTACTTACACTATTAATATTGTATCAGAATTTCTACAAGTTCATTATTTATTTAGTTTATTATTATGCCAATGAGGAAAAAGAAGCTTTATGATCAATCTTTGCATTTGTGACTTTCATAGATCTGCAAAGAAAGGAACAGCTGAAGTAAGATCATAAGTCAGTCATGGTTTATTTTAGTGACTGCTTCATTTAATGCCAAATTGCTGGTTCCATATATGATCATTAAATGAGGATTATTTCCCATTAAATATGAAAAACTTAATATAGATGCTAATTTATTTATTTATTTATTGGTTCAATTTATATGTCGCCCTTCTCCGGAGACTCAGGGCGGCTTGCAATGCGTTAAGCAATAGCCTTCATATTTTTGTATATACTTGCTTAGTAGGGCTTTAGGTCCCCCCAAGCGGTGTTCTTTTTTATACAAAGTCAGCTTTTTGCCCCCACAATCCGGGTCCTCATTTTACCTACCTCGAAAGGATGGAAGGCTGAGTCAACCTTGATCCTGGTGAAATTTGAACTTGCAGAAATTGCAGGCAGCTGGTGTTACTTAAGAGCACTTTAGTCTGCTGCGCCACCAAGGCTAATGATTATTAACATTATATATATATAATTTAATTGAATACATTCTTTTATTTTAGTTAGTACTTTTCTTACAGCAGTGACACTAATTTTTTAGACTGGCCCAGGACCCTAAAAAGAGTTTGGTATTTTAATGAGTAACAAAGAGATATTGTGTCTGCACAAAGCCCACAGCACTTCTGCTAAATTATTTTTTAAATGCCCAGTTATAATAAATATATTTAATGAGATGAAAGAGGGAACAAAGTATAGATGCAATCTAGATAATACACAATTTAAAACCTTAAGATTAAAAAAGGCAGGGAGTGAAATCTTATAAATCAGCCTACAACATTAGTGAATGATGAGTATTTTCAAGCTTGTCTGTTGCTTCGCAGTCCTCAGTTAGAGTATGTGTGTATATCTTTTATTTAAGTCAATCTTGAGTCCTGGCAACTTTCTGAATAAATCGTTTTTCAAAAATAGTTTGGAATAATTTTTTTCCAAGAGTGGAGAAAAAATAACCAGCCCAAAGTCATCCAGATGGCTTCAGGCCTAAGGCAGGACTTCCTTACTTACTAGCTTTATACCTTTTATCACTGGACCAAACTACTCCCACCTCCCATCTTATCTCTTTCATATATAGTATTCTGTTTTTGAGTCAAGTTTTAATGCCTAGCAACCAGTGGTGGGATTCAGCCAGTTTGCACCACTTTGGGAAAACCGGTTGTTAACTTTCTGAGCAGTTTGATGAGCTGATTGTTGGAAGAAATCATTAGGGCAGAGAACCGGTTGTTAAATTATTTGAATCCCACCACTGCTAACAACTACTTGGGCAAGACCCTGAAGTTTTCTTGGAAAGGTTTTTTTAGGAGTGGTTTGCTTCCTAGATCTGAGACAGAGTGACTGACCTAAGGTCATCCAGCTGGCTTGTGCTTAAAGCGGGATTATAATTCATGGTCTCTCAGTTTATAGTTTGGTACCTGAACCACTACACCAAATTCTTTCTCTTTAACTATCAATCAATTAATCGATCGATCGATACTGGATTATCTGTGAAATCCAAAAAAGAGCTGTGGTAATCCTATCAATGACTACTATGTCTAAAGTCCATAAATCACCATTGCTAATATAGTATAATTTTTAGGAAGTGAAATAAAATGAAGACAAAGTGGAGAAAAGAATACTGTTATTGAAGTTGACATAATTTATTAGTATTTGATACAAATTAAATGGACAAATTAACATTTATTAATATTTTGTATGCCTATAAATTAAAATAGTGGCAGCACAATTAACATTTTGTTTTAATTTCCTTTCAAATTTTTGCAGATTATACAATTGCTGCAGTAATATTCACATAATGAATTTATTTGGTTTGTCATAAAGTCAGTGGTGGGATTCAAATAATTTAACAACCGGTTCTCTGCCCTAATGACCAACTGGGTAGGTATGGCTGGTTTGTCATGTGACTGGGTGGGCATGACCAACTCAACATCACTGACGTTGAGGGGTGTTTCATCTCACCAGGCTTCTCATGGTGGTGGGGATGCTGCAACGGTCGTAAGTGTGAAAAAGGATAAGTCACTTTTTTCAGTGCCATGTAACTTTGAATGGTCACTAAATGAACTGTTATAAGTGAAGGATTACCTGTACAAAAATACAAAAAGTTTCTTTCCTTGCAAAAAGCAAACACAATACAAATAATTAAATCACAACAGTTTAAATCCTTTTAGAACTAAAACACAAGCCTTGTCTGGCTCATTGCCAGAGCTCACACCCCAGGCAAGCTCAAGTGTAAACACTTGAAATAAGCTTAACTACAAAGAATGTAATTAGCACTAGAATGTAGCAAAAGAGCAAACACAGTAGCTGTTGCTTGTTAAACCAATTACCAGAACAAATAGACACAGGAACTAGCCAGATTTCTCAACCCTGCTTCTTTTCAGGAACAGAGATTAACCTTTTTTCTTCCAAACAAAGATGAATAGAGAAAATTATCCCATCAATAAACACAGGATTAAACGTCACCAGGCACAGAATTAAACTTCACCAAAAACCAGTTTTAGACCAAAACTCAGAAAGGGTATATGAACTCAGGTTTGAATGTCAATCTGTCTAGCTAGCCAAAATGCCTTGCTGAATGTCACTCATCTTGGTTCCTTGTCATTAAAAGCTTCTTTCCAGCAGCTCTGCTTTGTTATTAAATTATTTCTTCAAAGTGCTAATCGTTGCATCCCGGCTGGAAGAACTCCAACAGGGAGCATTTCCTCCCAACAGCAGTGTAAAAAGCTTAAAACAACCCTTCCCCTTTAAGAAAGTCAAGCCCCTAATAAAGCAAAGCAAAGTACCAGCACAAAAATAAAGTACCTCAGGAGAAGCTCAGGCAACAGTAAGTTTGCCAAGAACCTTTAACTGTTGGTAATAAGGCTTAACCTAGAAGCAATTTCTGTAAGCAGGGCAATAAAGATTAGGCTAGAAACAATACCGGAATGTTTCCTTCCTTACAGGATTAGTCCTGTAAAGTGGAACAAAACTAAAGGAGATTTCTTCCAACAACCGGTTCTCCAAACTGTTCAGAAAGTTAACAAATCGTTCTCCCGAATGGGTATGAACCAGCTGAATCCCACCACTGCATAAAGTGGAAAATGATGCTCAGAACAATTTTCAAACTACATCTGCCAATAGTCTGTGTGATGCTAACTTTCCTTTTGTATTTCTCTTCTCTTTTATAATCAGTTGAATTAAAACAACAAATCACTGTGTGGCTCATTGCAAAATGCACATTCCATATTAGGATTATTAAGAAATGGGATTAAAATTAGAAATCAATGCATTGGATACATTTAGAATATAATTTATTATCCTGAGAACTCTATCTCTAGATTATGAAAAAGTGGCAATTAAATCCAACTAATTGGACAATTTTAGCATGCTTTACATCTGAATTAAAATGGGATTTTAATTTTATTTCCATTTAATCTCCTGGGATTTTAATTGACAACTGACAGTTGTGTTGAGGGAATATATCAGCATTCTGGATGAACGAGGGAGAAATTCAGGCACCCGGCTTTTTGTAAAAGTGCAAAGTGTCATAAAATGAAAAACAAAACAAAACAACCCACTGCTGTTTAATTCATTTTCTTTCTACATCACCTGCTGGTTGCTCAATTCTTCAGTACATAAACACAATAACAAAGCAGCTTTCAAATGTTGACTATTGTTTTCTTTCTAGTGGCTACATCTCCAGTGAGTTTGATGAGGAGAATTATTGTAGTCAAAGCATGAGATTTATTTGCTTCCTCCCTCATTTCAAAATAAGCAGCTGTGGCATTTAGTCAAATATGAATGCTCACAACTATCACCACCAATTACTTGTATGTTTAGATCAGTGGATACCCTGGGAGTAGTTCATTGCTGTTGAAATGTTTCACAGATTCTTCTATTTCATGATTACTTGCTTGCTGACCCTCCCGATTCAGTTTTCTTAATTGTAGCAGCCCTGAACCACTGCTCTATATATATATATATATATTTTTTTACAGATGCTGGATCTTTTTCCCTCTTTATTTGGTAGCAGCTGTTTGGGGATGTATTCTACCCATAATAACTGAAAAGGAGAGCTTGGATGCAACAAACCTTCAGATTTATTATGTTTCCTGGCCAATAAAGTAATTCATCTTTCAACACAAGGAGTACTAAACATCCTGCTAACCCAAACCAAACAGTACTTCAGTAAAATGTGAAGAATGTAGCCATAATATATACACAAGAAAGCTATGGTATTGTGTATTCAGCTGAGTTAACCTGCTTTTCATGGAAATAAGCATTTTTAGACATCTAGTCCACCTTTACTTATACAGGACAGCCATACAAAATAGAACACTTATTTGTTTTATTAGTGGAACTATGATATTGTTTGTACTTGAAAATCTCACTTATTTCAAAGTCTCTCTAATGGTATGTAAGAAAAGAGCTAAAGCTAGGGAACAGTTGGACAAGAGGCAGCTTAGCCCCAAAAGGAATCTCAGAAGGGACCTTCCATATTTTATCAGGTTGTAAGGGGAATAGGGAAGAATTGTATTTTCAGGCTTCCAAGATTCTCTTAATATCATCTTACAATAAAATAGAATTAGTCCATCTGGTTGTGCTTCCTATCTGGATTACCTCGCTGGAGCTGACAGCCATAGTCAAACACCAAAGATACTGTATCTCATAATAAGTCTCAGGACCCGTAACAAGCATTTCATCAATTGTGCATTTTCAGTTTATTTTAAATAGGGAAATAGTGAGTTCTTCACTGAATGAAAAGAACTATGTCAAGGGTGCTTTAATTCAAATTTCTGCATTGAGCAGAGGATTGGACCTAATGACTTAATTTATTTATTTATTGGTTTGATTTATATGCCGCCCTTCTCCGGAGACTCAGGGCAGCTTACAATGCATTATGTTCTGTTCATGGAACAAAGGCTAAAGAAGGGAGGCGAGGCAGGATAAACACTTCACAACATATTTATTGACTAACAATAACAGCTAACAGTGACTTGCTCTGATTAGCTAACTACCCTGGAGAGCGAGCAAGGTTTTGAGGCACAGACAGCTCTTTTATACTTCAGCTGTCAGAGGCTGGGCCAATCAGGAGCTGCCAATTTCCCGCCGGCTGCCTGCTGGCATTTAGACCAATCAGCTGCTCTCTTGGCCGCTCGTGCTTGCCATCCGGACGTAACACCCCTTTCTTCCTGGATGGCACAAACGTACTCAGCGAGGTAAGCCGGGCGTCTTCTGGTCCTCCCTGATCTGCGTGGCCCCTCAGAGATGGCTGCGGTAGGAGGACCCATGCCTGGCGCCTCTGGAACTCCTGGAGACTGCAGTTTAGCTTCGGATGGCGCTTCGAACGGCAACGTGGGTGCAGTAACAACGGGTAAGTCTGTGGACCCCTCGTTGTCGGTTTGAGCCTCAGGAGGTGACTTGCTTTCGGGAGATGAGGCTCTGGCAGAACTCGGTATGCCTAACCCGGATAGGGCTTCGTCCGTGATCGTCCCTTGTGGGGGCAACCGGCGGCGGCGCAGCTGGTCCACGTGCCTCCACCAGGTACGGCCGTCTCCTAGCTGAACTCTGTATGACCGTGGCCCCGTAACCTCAATAATCTGGCCCGGCACCCAACGGGGATCCCCCCCATAATTTTGGGCATACACCCACTCCCCCTCTTGGAAGGAACGGGCTCTGCCACTTGAATCCAGGGGCTTTTCAGGAACATAGTCAGGGTGTAAACGGTCCAAGTCAGTTCTCAACCGGCGGCCCATTAACAACTCAGCTGGGCTGCGGTTTGTCGTCGGGCATGGGGTCACATGCTGCGCTAACAAATAGGTAGCTAACTTAGTATGCCAATCCCCAGGCCCCAATTTAGCTAGGGCCTCCTTGGTTGATCGCATGGCCCTCTCAGCAAGGCCATTTCCAGCTGGCCGGAATGGAGCTACCGTGACATGCCTAATGCCATGTCTTGCTAAATAAGTTTGGAATGTGGCTGACATTAATTGAGGCCCATTGTCCGTTACAATCAAATCTGGTAGGCCATGGGTAGCGAATACCCTCCTGAGTGCCCTGACTACTGCCTCCGCTGTGGTTGAGGCCATTGCCACCAACTCAACCCACTTAGAATAGGCGTCAACTATGATCATAAAGGTATGGCCTTGGAAGGGGCCCGCAAAATCCAAGTGGACCCGGGACCAGGGAGCCCTTGGTAACTCCCATTCCCTAACTGGAGCCTTCGGAGGGGCTGAGCTAGTATGCTGGCACTGCTGGCAGTCGGCAACCCAGTTCGCAATCGCTTCATCTAACTTGGGCCACCATAGGTAACTGCGGCCTAAAGCCTTCATTCGGGCCACTCCCGGATGGCCATTATGCAAAGTGGCCAGGACTTGCCGCCTTAGCTCTACAGGAACAACCACCCTGGTGCCCCACAACAGGCAGTCCCGCAACGTGGAAAGCTCATGTTGCCGAGTTTTGTATGGGAGAAACTCAGAGTTGATTTGCCCTAGGGGCCACCCCCTTCTCACCCAGTCCAGGACTTGGCATAAGATTTTGTCTTTGGTGGTGTACCAAGCGACATCAGCGGCAGACACCGGACTCTGTTTGTCATCAATCTGTAGAATAGATGAGGCCGGAGCAGGGTCGTCGATAGGAGCAGGAAGGGGGCATCTGCTGAGGGCGTCAGCATTACCCAAGTCCTTACCCGGGCGGTGGGCCAGGCTATAATTGTAGGCCGCCAGGAATACGACCCACCTGGTCATCCGGGGGGACAGGATCTGCGGAGACTGACGATCGCCGGCCAGAATTCCCAACAATGGCTTGTGATCTGTGAAAATGTGAAAAAAACGGCCATATAAATAATCATGGAAACGTTTAACGCCAGCCACGATGGCCAATGCCTCCTTGTCAATGTGCCCGTAATTACGTTCAGCGGCAGAGAGAGTTCTGGAGTAATAAGCGATGGGGGCTTCAGTCCCATTAGGTAGCTGATGGCTCAAAACAGCCCCCACCCCATAAGGTGATGCATCACAAGTCAGAGTCAATGGGAGTTCGCTGTCATACTGCACCAATACAGAATCCGAAGTGAGGAGTCATTTCACAGCCCGGAAAGCGTTGGCCTCCTTGCGTCCCCAGGTCCACGGTGTTGATTTATCAAGAAGGCGGTGAAGAGGCTCTGCGACAGTTGCTTTGTGCTGCAAGAACATATTATAAAAGTTTAAAAGCCCCAGGAAGGCTTGTAATTCGGCTCTGCCGGTAGGCGGTGGGGCATTCTGGATAGCTTGCACCTTTGCAGGCGTAGGATGCAACCCGGCAGCATCAACGAGGTAGCCCAAGAACTCTACCTGAGGCACTCCCATTTTGCATTTATTGGGCTTGAGTTTGAGTCCTGCTTGCCGGAAACGGGATAACACGGCACGGAGACGGCTGGCAAGGTCAGCTTCTGACATGGCAGAGACGAAAACGTCGTCGAAGTAAGGAATTACTCCTGGCAATCCATGCAGCAGCCTTTCCATGAGGCATTGAAAAATGCCTGGGGCGACACAGACCCCAAATTGCAGTCGTCTACAACGGAAGGCACCCCTGTGAGTGACAATCGTCTGGGCCTCTGCAGTAGTTGCGTCCACTTTCAGTTGTTGATTGGCTTGCGCCATATCCAATTTAGCGAAAATTGAGCCACGGCCCAACGAATGGAGGAGGTGATGTACCACCGGAACAGGGTAGGGGTGAGCCTGTAAAGCCTTATTTATTGTCGCCTTGTAGTCCGCGCAGATGCGGACAGAACCATCAGATTTTATTGGGGTGACGATAGGCGTCTCCCACCGAGCGTGATCTACCTGCTCTAATATTCCCTGCGCTATAAGTCTATCAATCTCCTTATCGACTTGAGCACGGAGTGCCAAAGGCACTCTCCGTGGCTTAAGGCGGATGGGGGCGATTTTGGGATCCAAATTAAAGGATATGGGGGTACCTGTATATTTGCCAAGACCCTCACTAAATACATCAGAGAACTCCGTGAACAAATCAGAAAATGCAATAGAGGAAGTTGCATGAATACCTGTAATAGCTAACCCTAAAGCGTCAAACCACTCTAATCCTAATAAACTTGGAAGCGTGCCATCAACAACAATTAAATTAAGGCGGCCACTGAAACCCTTGTACTTGATTCCAAATCTCCCGGATCCCAAAACCGGAATGTGATTACCTTGGTAGTCACGAAGCCTAAATGTACAAAAGGATAAACACTTCCTAGACATCGAGGGCACCAATCGTTTAAGAGTGCTCCACGAAATTATTGAAACAGAAGAGCCAGTGTCCACTTCCATTCTACAAGGTTTACCCTCTAAAAGAACTGTGAGGAAATTTTTTTTCCTCAAGTCTGATTTTGACTGGCCTATAACTGTCTCAGGGTGGCAGGCACCCTTGTAAATATTAAAACATTCTTCTTCCCTCCTACTCTGCCTGTTTCGGGGTTGGTAATTTCGGCTAGGTCTAGGAAGACTGTTATTATTATTATTATTATTACTGTTATTAGCCGGTTGGCTAGCTTTACAAACCCTAGCAAGGTGGCCTTTTTTACCACATCGTCTGCAGTCAGCGTTTTTGAATCTGCATGAGGAATGGGAATGATTCCCTCCGCACCCTGCACATGGGGCTTGAGTCCTCAATCCCTCAGAATTCCCACCTTTCTTTCGGGTCGTTTGTAAGCGACTTACATCTTCCTCGCCCTCTGACAGCTGGTCAGACTCAACCTCAGTTTTAATTCTCAATTTTATTTATTGATTAGCCCTTTGGGCCATATCAAGTGCAGAATTACAAAGACAAATCATTACAAAGGTTTGGTAAAACAAATTAAGTAAGATTGGAATAACTCGCAATTAAAATACAATTAGAATAAAATACGCTCTAAAATAAAATCGGGATAAAATACAATAATTTAAAGTACCATTTAAATATAATTAAATTTATATTATAATGTCGCCCCTGCATCTACCCAATCAGTGTTAACTGCTCTTAAAATTACATTGTTAGATCAAGTGATCATTCTTACAATCTACCGCATTTTGCTGCACCAACTTTGTCCTCCTTCCCATCAACTTTACCACAAATTTAGCAATCCATTTTACCAACTGCAAGTTGGAACCTAACAAACAATATCGCAAAAAGTGCTCTTTAGACTTAGGGGTGCTGGTATAAAAGATCCTGCCCAGTTGATGTTCCCTCAGGTCTGAATATAGGGGGCAATCAAAAATTACGTGGGACGTTGTTTCGACTTCCCCCGTCCCACATAGACAGACCCTTTCCCTTACAGGAATACCCTTATATCTACCCCAGAGCATATTTGTTCCAAGTTGGTCCAACCTCAGTTTTGTAAAGAATCTTCTCAGGACGGGAAACAAAGGCACAGCTAAATATTTTTCTATTTTGAAGATTTGTTTATTGGCTGATAACCAGGGGCAAACTTTTACTGCTGTCACCTGTGCAATATCCGATTGGGCACTTATGTCCTTAAATCTCTGTGCAATCCAATTTCGGATCTGCCTATAGTCGTACTGCTGCCAATTTAAAGGGATACCAGAGCTAGATACCTGCTTCAGAACTCTTGATAACCAGTTATTTTTATTACTTGAGATAATCTGCTCCATTAGCGCTAATTTTGGTAACCTCCCTTCCTCCATCTCGATTATTCTCAACCAATAATAAACAGTCTTCAACAAGGCCCTAGTGCCAGTCGCATGGACTTCTGTTTCTGCCCTTACTACACATGCTGGGGTTCCGGGGGACACTGCCAAAATTCTCCTAAGGAACTTATTTTGAGGGGTTTCCAGCCCAGGCAGCTTAACTGACCCCCATATTTCTGCCCCATAGGTAAGTACTGGTTCGATTTTCGCCTGGAAGACCTTTAGCACTGGGATTAATGAAGATGGAGTTTTCTCTAAAATAAGTTTGTTTAATTGAGCCATCCGAGCCATGGCCTTCCGAGCTCCGGCTTTTACCTGCTTATTCCATTTGCCATTTGTCTGAAATACTAGCCCTAGATAGGTAAATGACTGAACTTGTTCTATTCTTCTGTCATTTAAAACCCATCTCCTTATATTTTGTTGCCTGCTAAATATCATTACCTTTGATTTCTCTATATTAATTGTCAGGCGATTTTTTATACAATATGCTGCCAACCTCCCAAGTGACCTTCGTAGCCCCACCTGTGAGGCCGACAACAAAATTATATCATCGGCATATAACAAGCAATTGACCTGTCTTGTTCCTATACTAGGCCCATGGAGTGATGTATCTTCCAGACATTTTGGGAGGTCATTTAAATATAAGTTAAAAAGTGTTGGGGCTAAAATGCAACCTTGTCTGACGCCCTTTTTTAATGGGATTGCATTTGTTACCGATCCTGACCTATTCACTCGAACTCTTACTTGGGTATCCGTGTATAACAGTCGAATTAAATATAACAATTTCTTTTCTATTCCCATAGCCTCTAATTTATCCCATAAAATTTTTCTATCAATTGTATCAAAGGCTGCCTTCAAATCTATGAATGCCACATACAGAGGTTTTTTCCAAGACTTAAACTTTGTTATTAGATGGTCCAGCACAAAACAATTATCCATAGTAGATCTTCCGCTCCTGAAACCTGACTGCTCTTCAGCTAAGATGTTATTTCTCATTATCCAGTCCTCTAATTTATGAAGCAAGTGCTTAGCATAAATTTTTGCTGAAATATCGATTAGACTAATTAATCGAAAATTATCAGGATTATCTCTAGAACCTTTTTTATGTAAGGGGATAATTATTGATGAACGCCAACTGGCAGGAATTTGCCCTGTTCTATTGATAAAAGTAAAGAGACCCGCCAAGACAGGCGCCCACCAGGCTGTGTTGTCTTTAAATAAGGATGCCGGGAGCGCATCCTGTCCTGGAGCTTTGTTTATCTTCAGGGAGGAGATTAAAGCCTCACCTCCATGATTGACACTTCTTCCCACTGCGGTAAGGCTTCATATTCCTGTATCAAGCTCGGAGAGGATATAAGCTCGTCAGAGTTTTCTACTGCTACTGGCGTGGCCAAATGCTTCTCCCATCTTTCTGCACTAATGTTTGGGTCACTTATTGGTTTTCTATCTCTAATAATTTTTGAGACCTCCAACCAGAATAGTGTGGGGGAGGCCAGCTTTGCTGCCTGTTCTAGACCAGCCCATAGGTTGTCGATATAGGAGGCCTTTTTTCTCTTCAGTAGCTGCTTATATTTCTGCCTTATGGTAATATACTCCTTCTGTAGTTCCATGTTTGGGCTGCTTAAGTATCTCCTAAGTGATTTCCTAAGCTGTTTTTTCTTTTCCTTACAGTCACTGTCAAATCATGATGAGTTACTAGAATCAGACGGGCCCATTGGCTTGGTAGTCATGGAAAAATGCTTCAATTTATGGCATATTTCCACAAAACAAACTATAGGCTCTTGTTCACCCGTACTGTTTGCGCATATATGCGCTAAGGCTTCCATACATGGTGAATTCATAAATTCAGTCACTGCTTTGCTATCAACCCTCTTCCATGTTAATCTTTTCTCTTGGGCTATTTCTAAGTTGAGGCCTATTTGTTGGATTGATTGATTCCTTTTCCTTAAATCTGAAGGGATTGCCAGGGACGTCGCAATAGGAAGGTGATCACTTTCTGACCTTGGTAACGTCAAGACCGAAGTTGCCCCTGCTACTAGGCTGTGAGAGACACAAAAATAATCAATAGAACTACATGCCTTGGGCCCAAAAAAAGTTATGGGGTACCTTCTGAGCTCCGAGTACTGGCCTACAATTTGGAGGTTACAGTTATATATCATAGTTAGAAATTTCCCCCCATCTTTGTTCTTTTTCCTGTCTTGGGAGACCCATGATTGTTGGTTATGTAAATATCCCTCAGGAATTGTACCGTTTTCAACAAAAGGTTCCAACGAGGGACCCACACGCGCATTAAAGTCTCCTGCCAAAATTAGAGGTGTTTTTGTGAATTTTTTCCGTATTTCTAATATTTTTACCTCTAGAGCCTCCCACAAATCCCCCATTGCTGGGTTGACGTACACATTTGCAAATATCATTGACTTCCCTTCATATTCCAAATGGATTGCTTGAAAAAATAGAGGGCCATCCTCCAAGCATATCTCATTTCCCTTCCATCCTAGTTCGGCTTTCACCAAAATGCCCAATCCTCCAGAGGCTCTTCCTTTTTTAGCTACTCTCTTTGCTGGCAGCTGCCAAATATTAAACCCGGGGAGCTCAATTGGGGTCTCGTCGTTGCTAACCCATGTCTCCTGCAAGGCAATTACATGGTACCTATTTAAAAATTTAATACAATCATCTGTGCACCAACTTCCTCTCCATCCTGCCACATTCCAAGAGAGGAAGTGCACTCTTGAAGGACGTGGTTGCTCACTATTTTCTAGTCAGGCTTCTTGGATAATCTCTCCTACCCCTCCTCCCTCGTTTACACACACACACCCATTTAATCGCCTGAGTTCAATAGAAGTCTGTTTGGGCATCATTGCACTGCCTGTTACTTTCGGACTTGCAGGTCCATGGGCTCTATTAATCTCTGCCTCCACGGTAAATGATTTTGCATGACGCACCGCGTTTGTGTCGTTTCTTGGTATCATCTTTGCCGCTAAGGGGGATTGGGGGATTCCTTCCTGGGTGCCTTCCATCTCCGATGTTTGTCCCACAACACTTTGTGTTATCAAATCTACTGTCTCTGGTACCTTGTGCTGTATAGACGTGGGCATCAGGCTTCCTGGGTTTATAGGCTGCTGGCTCTCCGGAGCTGCCTCGTGCCTTGAAGGGGGTAGAGCTATCGACGCTAAAGGAGCGGCAGAAGAAATAGTTTGCTTCAGCAGCTTCCTCGTCTCTTTAAGTTTTTTAAGTACTTCTTGCTGCTCCATTTGTGAAAGTGAGGAAAAAGTTTCCAAACAGGCAGAATCAAATGTCTCATCTTGTACCAAGCCAATTGAAGGAAGTTTCACTTCAGCTGGGTCCAACACCCTAACCGACATTTCCTCTGTAACGCTAAATCTCCTCCCTACCTTGGCCAGCCTGCTTTCCCTATTCAGTCCACTTTCCCAGACAGCTGTCCCATGCACTGCCACACTCTCTCTAGGGGCTCTCTGAATTAGCGGAATGGCCTCACCACTAGAAAAAACTCGGGTAGGTAAAATTTGATAATAAGCCAAAAATCCTCTCATTCGCATAAGCAGGCTTGGGAAGAGCTGTTGTTTGAACTTAAAAAGAATTCTGATATAATTATCACGTTGTGGAAGATGTTCATATGCTGCCAAATCTACTGCCCCCTTGTCACACCGAGTAAGCTGTGACAAAGAGGTCACTATCTGTTTTTTTGAAGACCATCTACCCACATTTATCTCAGAATTATATATATTCAATACAATCTGCTCCTTCAATAATTGCCTGTTTCCCCCCCCACTCTTGTACCGTGGGATTTCAGGTCCAACCAGCTCACCATCTCTTGCTTTTTTTCCATGCTTACAGTCAATATATTGTCCGCTTGTTCTTTCCCTCGGTTGCACCATCTGGCCAGGTCGTTCTGTCTGACAGCCAGTTGAACGTACCTGCGGCTTTTTCGTCTGTGCCGCAGAAATAAGATTGATCACAGAGTCCAACTTTAAACGCACCTCTGCAAATTGGTCAAAAATGGCCAAGACTGTCTGAGAAGTGAGCATACTGTGTTGGCTAATGAAATCCCTTGTACTAACATTTAGCTGGTTTTCAAGTCCTAAAGCTAATTCACTATGGTTGTAAAACTCCGGCTCTAAGCCCTTGTCCTGGCCTGGAGCCGATTCACCCAAAGTTGCTGAGTCATTTGTCGTCAAATTACGCAGAGGGGTTCGCAGGCTTCCCAGCTGACTTCCTGATTGATTCTCCTCTGCCTGCAATTCCCACTCCAGGGGGGAATCCCCAAACAATGCCAAAACATCATGGCTAACCGGCAGGGAAAGGGGGGAGGATGCACGACCCACTGTTGAGTGCAAAGGCTGGCAAAATCCGTCAATCTTCTGTTGCTTTTGAGGATTGGTTCCAACTTCCTTACTGTTTGGTGAGCAATATGCCGTCTTTCTTTTCGTCCCCTTGGGAGAGGCCATCCGGACTCCAGTCAAACACGGCTGCAAAGGTTCTTCCCGGGAGCGTCTACAGCCAGCCAGTTCCTTACTGTACTCATTCCAAAAACAAACAGCTCAAAATCCCCTCCGAGGTTAGGGTCCTCCACTGAGGTTTGTCAACAAGTCCGGTAATCCGAATTTCAGGCCTTGCAAGGAGAAGTTGCAGGAGTAGCCTAAGCCAGGAATGCAAGTTGTAGTATTGTTAAAATATGTCTAAAACAAACAGTAGCCACACTATATGTGCTTTGTAAAAGTCCAGTATAAATTAAAAATAGATTAAAAATGAATTAAAAATATAAAAATACTTTAAAAACGTTAAAAAAGAAAAACCTAATTTGCTTTTGGGAGAGCTCCTTACAGCCGTTGCTCACCTACTTTACTCCCTACCTCCCTCGAATATCCTTCCCCCAGTTTCCTCATGGTGAACCATGGTAGTTTTCTGGGCAACTTGTGGGCTGAGGTTCTGCCTTATCTCGGTAGCTGATTTAACTGATAATTCGGAGGCTCTAGCCTCATCTATAGCTGTTTGCAATGTAATATCCGTTCTAGCTAATAAGCGACGCTGTAAGCGGATATCCCTGACCCCACATATTAACTGGTCCAAAAGGATATCTTCTAAGTAATCTCTAAAGTCACAATACAAAGCGGCTGCCCTTAAGGCTGCCATGTATTGATTAATAGTTTCCCCTTCTGCCTGAAAACGGTGCCGAAATGCAAAACGTCTAGCAACTCTTGAGGGCATAGTGGCCTTTTAAAATGGCTAGCAGTGTCTCCCAGGGCACATTATGGACTGTCTGAGGTGCTAATAGTGCCCTAGCTGTCTCGAACATATCATGCCCACAGACACTGAGGAAAACAGCTAACTTCCTATCCCCTGGCAGACTTTTATAGTCATTTGCGACCAGGAAACAGTTAAAACGGTCGAAGAAGGAATCCCAGGTCTCCACTGCCTGGTTGAAAGGGGCAAATGTAGATAGGGTGGACATCTTCCTGAAGAACAGCGTCAGACCTTAGAATTTGCGATGTCTCGTTGCTGTGGCTCAGCTCAGTGCTTCAGCTCTTGTAGTGGCTTCGCTCGACCTGCCGCCTCAGAGTAATCCCATCCTCGTCGCCAGTTGTTCTGTTCATGGAACAAAGGCTAAAGAACGGAGGCGAGGCAGGATAAACACTTCACAACATATTTATTGACTAACAATAACAGCTAACAGTGACTTGCTCTGATTAGCTAACTACCCTGGAGAGCGAGCAAGGTTTTGAGGCACAGACAGCTCTTTTATACTTCAGCTGTCAGAGGCTGGGCCAATCAGGAGCTGCCAATTTCCTGCCGGCTGCCTGCTGGCATTTAGACCAATCGGCTGCTCTCTTGGCCGCTCGTGCTTGCCGTCCGGACGTAACACATTAAGCAATAGCCTTCATACTTTTGTATATACCTGCTTAGTGGGGCTTTCGCCCCCCCCCAAGCGGGGTCCTTTTTATACAAAGTCAGCTTATTGCCCACTCTCTACATGTTTGTATTTTTCCAGCAACATGGAAGGATGGTTATGGGGGGAAATTACATTTTGATTTAATTAATAGAAACATAAATAAATAATAAACAAACAAACAAACAAACTCTTTGTTTCTGATACCAAAACAAACAAAACATAAATGTGTATGGAGAGTCTCAGTCATCCAGGTCATAGACAGAACTTCCGGGTAGCTGACCAAAATGGCGGCTCCGTGCTAAACACCGAAATGCGGAGATGTATGATAGGCACCTTTGAGGTGTTGGGGGGGCCTGCAGAACATCTAATGGCCCCTTTCCTGGAAAGCAAAACATCGCCCGTCCGATCGTTCTATGGACGGAGGGGGTACGGAGGACGCCAGTGATGGTGAGGCCGGAGCCTGCTTGCCTGATTGCTGCTGCCTAATGGATTTAAAGGCTCCCATTCTAATTGACAGTTACAACAGCTGTGGTGCTCGAATCGCTGGAGAAAGCCGCTCTGAAGCTGGTTGGGGCCTTGGGAGGTGGCAGCAGCTGCGGCAGCATTTTCAATGTCTGTAGGGATAACGATGATGATGGTGGCAGTGAGGAGGGTGGAGACATCTGGAGGCTGCCATAGAAGAAGTCGGCGATGCAGGAGGCTCAGGATTTGCTCTAAGTTTAGGGCGATCTGGATACCCTCTTTTTCTGATCTGCAGGGGGACTAGTAGTCATCTAAGGCTGAGGGGCCTTTGAAAAAGAAGTCTGGAGGAGTACGGTTGAGTGGGCGGAAGACTATAAGAAGGGGATGTTGATTGATTTCCCCCTTCGATAAACCTCTTCCCCCCCATCAGGCCTAGGCCTAATATGGCCTCGCAGCTCAATTTAATGATTCCCTGCTTTGACATCCCCACCTGAATATCTCTCCCTTGCTGTGTTACCCCATCAGCTGTTGTTCCATCAGCACTTATTCCGCTCTTTGATATACCATCCTACCCCTTTAATTCCAGCCTGGCTTCCATGGATATTGAAGGGAATGAAGACACTGACACTGTGAATCCTTATTTGCCCCCTGTTTATTTTGTAGGGGAATGGACCATCTCCTCTTAAATCTTTTTGGACTCTGGTCTGATCATCATGAGAAGGCGGCCATTAAGACCTTTATTTCCCCCTGGACAGAATTGTAATTTTCAGATTTCTCATCGCTATGAGAGGGCGGTTATTGTTCTAATATGTTGGTGCTCTACATAACATCTTCTCCTCCTCTACTATGACCATCTCCAACACCTTCAGAAGATTGTCTCTCATCCCTCCAGCCTTTTCTTCTATTTACGGTATACTCAGCTGCGGAACTCCTTGCACTGCAAAACTCCCCCCTCTCGCAGGTTTGGCCCTCTCAACTATCAAGGGCCACCCTTGATGACGGGTTTTGGAACCCCAAGAGGTGGTACACTAAAAAACGGAGGATCTGGGGTTTTTAAAATAGATTTTTAGATCCAATTTTAAGGGGATCCAGGAGGAGGGTTTTTAACAACAAAAATGAGACTGGGGGGGGGATTCTCTTAAAGATCAGCAGCCATGCCATTCTGATGGTCCCGGCGGAGTGGGGGGGATTGGGAGTCTTAGAGGATGTTTGGAGAGGGGTGGGACATTCTATACCTATGATGGTGGGATGGGGCAGAAGAAATGGAAGTAGGGGTCGGGAGCATCACACCAGATGCATTTGGGTGGTGACTTGCTCCCATGCCTCCTGCTCACCCTGCTTTCCTGGGGATGCGAGAGCAAGGGACCCTGGTCCCCATCTGGTGTATGTGAATGCCAGGTCCGTGGTGAATAAGGCCCCCCTCATACGAGATCTTATTGATGAAGAGGGTGTGGACCTGGCCTGTATCACGGAGACCAGGTTGGGGCAGGAGGGGGGAATCCTTCTCTCTGATTTATGCCCCCCGGGCTTTTGTGTGCTGCACCAGCCGCGACACCAGGGAAGGGACGGAGGGGTGGTTGTTAGAGAAAGTCTTAGTCCTAAGGAGGTCACTGTCCCTCAGATAGGCGGGTGTGAGTCTCTTCTATTGAATGGGACCCTGGAGTTCAGTTGGGCTTGTTGGTCACATACCTATCTCCCAGCTACATTGCCACAGCCCTGCCCGCACTGCTCGATGTCTTGACTGAAGTGGCACTTGAACTCCCCAACCTTTTGGTTGTGGGAGATTTCAATCTGCCTTTGATTGGCGAGTCATCTGAGACAGTCTGGGAGTTCATGGGTTCCATGGCAGCCATGGACCTGACTCAGGTTATTCAGGGCCCAACTCATTTTCTCTCTGGGCAGTGGATAAATGGTCGTGGTAGGGGGGAACTTTCCATCACTCCCCTGTCATGGACCGACCATTCCCTCCTTAGAGTGGACTTTCAATCTGCCAACCCTTGCCACTGGGAGGCGGGACCCATAAAATGGTTCTGCCCCAGGCGCCTGATGGACCCAGAGAGGTTCTTGATGGAGCTTGGGACATTCCCCACCTCTCAATCCTGCGATTCGGCTGAGGCTCTGGTGGCATCCTGGGAAAGGGCAGCTGCCGACGCCTTGGACTGAATTGCACCTTTGCGGCCTCTGACCCGACACAGATCCCGGGTCGCTCCTTGGTTTTCCATGGAGCTCTGGGAAATGAAAGGTCAGAAAAGATGCCTAGAGGAGAGTTGGAGGTCCTCCCGGTCTGAATCTGATCGAACACAGTTAAGAACCCATATTAGGTCTTATCTAGTGGTGATGGAAGCAGCGAAGTGAGATTAGAAAACCGCCCAGTGGCCCTGTTTCATGTGACCCGCTATCTCCTGAATCAGGGAGCAAGGGAAGACCCTTTACAGGGCAGAGCTGAGGATTTTGTACAGTTTCTGCATGATAAAATCGCTCAGATCCAGATCGGATTGGACTCTGACTGGGCAGAATCCAATGGGGAGACTAGGGTAGGTCTTGAGAGTAATATCTGGGTTGAGTTTGACCCTGTTTCTGTCAAGGAAGAGGACAGGATTATGGGTAAACTTGGTTCCTCCATTTGCTTATTGGATCCTTGTTCCTCCTGGTTGGTTTCGGCTGCCAGGGAGGTGACTAGAGACTGGATCCAGGCAATTGTCAACACTTCGTTGAAGGAGAGGGTCTTCCCTGCCTCTCTTAAGGAGGCAGTGGTTTGACCTCTCCTCAAAAAACCTTCCCTGGATCCAGTCTCAATTAATAACTATTGTCCTGTCTCCAATCTTCACTTCATTGCGAAGACTGCGGTGGCGCAACAGCTCCCACAGTTCCTGGAGGAAACGGAATACCTAGACCCGTACCAATCGGGCTTCCGACGCAGGCACAGCATGGAAACGGCATTGGTCGCTCTGGTGAATGATCTCTGGCGGGCTCGGGATAGTGGTTGTTCCTCCATCCTGGTCCTACTTGACCTCTCAGCAGCTTTTGATACCATCGACCATGGTATCCTACTGCAGTGACTTGTGGGGTTGGGGGTGGGAGGCACTGTTTTACAGTGGTTCTCCTCCTACCTCTCAGGTCGCTTGCAGTTTATATGGGTGGGGGGGGGGGCAGAGGTCCACCCCGAGGCCCCTAAATTGTGGGGTGCCTCAGGGGCCGATTCTCTCCCCCCTGCTCTTTAACATCTATATGAAGCCGCTGGGTGAGATCATTCTGGCTTCGGGGTGAGATATCATCAATATGCTGATGATACCCAGTTATACATCTCCACCCCAGACCACCCCAGAGATACCCTTTCCATGATGTCCCATTGCCTGGAGGTGGTGCGGGCCTGGATGGGTAGAAACAGACTCAGACTCAACCCCTCCAAGACTGAGTGGCTGTGGATGCCGGCATCTCGGGTTTCAGAGACCCCATCACTTTTGATGGGTGGGGAAAAACTGTCCCCGTTGATAGGCAACTTGGGTGTCCTCCTGGATGCTTGGCTGTCCCTAGAAGACCACTTGATAGCTGTGACCAGGGATCCTTCGCACAGGTTCGCCTGGTGTGCCAGTTGCGCCCTTTCCTGGACCAAGATGACCTTCGCACTGTCACTTATGCCCTGGTTACTTCCCGCTTGGATTACTACAATTCCCTCTACATGGGCCTGCCCCTGAGATGCCCCCGAGACTCCAGCTGATCCAGAATGCAGCTGCATGAGTTGTTATGGGAACCCCTCGTTACTCCCATATAACACCTCTCCTGCATGAGCTGCACTGGTTACCAGTGTTTCTCCGGGTCCGCTTCAAGGTGCTGGTTCTCACCTATAAGGCCCTACATGACTTAGGTCTGGGATATTTGCAGGACCTTCTCCTGCCTGCCTCTCACCGTCCTGTTCGCTCACATAGGGCTGCTCTCCTCAGGGTTCTGAGCCAATGTCGTCTGGCAGCGCCCAGGGATAGGGCGTTCTCTGTGGGTGCTCCCACCCTCTGGAATGAGTTGCCTACTGAGCTCCGGATGGCTCCTGATCTCCGCTCCTTCTGTTGGGACCTGAAGACTTGGCTGTTCAAGCAAATAGGCTGACTCTGATTCTGGGTTTTATTATTTATTAGTTATTAGTTAATTTGGTTTAAAATGGGATTTTGTTGTACATGTTTTTAACTTGTGTTCGCCGCCCTGAGTCCTTCTGGAGAAGGGCGGCATATAAATACATGAAATAAATAAATATTCTCATCAGACATAAAAAACTATAGACCTATTTCGCTTCTGAACTCAGATTACAAAATCTTTACTACAATTCTAGCAAATAGACTAAAAGGATTCTTGAATGAATTCATACATTCCGACCAAAACGGATTCTTACCAACACGACAATTAAGAGACAATATGAGAGTTATGTTAAATGTACTGGAATACTATGAAGAACACCCTGACAAACAGGTTGCTTTAGTCTTTATAGATGCCCAGAAGGCATTTGATAGAGTTAACTGGGACTACATATTAATACAACTAGAATATATGGGCTTTGGGCAGAGGTTTATAAATGCGATTATAGCTATCTACACTAAACAAAGGGCCAGATTATTGATAAATGGGGACTTGACAGAAGAATTTTCTATTGACAAAGGCACAAGACAAGGATGTCCTCTGTCCCCCTTACTTTTTATTCTATCATTAGAAACATTACTACGCAAAATAAGGAATGAGGAAAAAATTAAAGGCCTTGCAATTGGACAACAGATATATAAAACCCAAGCTTTTGCTGATGATATGGTTTTTATTTTGGAAGAACCCGTAGAATCTTGTTTAAATTTATTAGAGACAATTGAAAAATTCGGAGCTGTAGCAGGGCTATCAATAAATAAAAAGAAAACAAATATAATAACTAAGAACATTTTAGAAGAATCAAAAAGAGATCTGCAGAAGATGACTGGATTAAATGTAGTGAATAAAGTTAAATACCTGGGAGTGTGGCTTACCAATAGGTGTTCGAGTCTACAGGAGGACAATTATAACAAACTACTAGCCCAAACCAAAAGAGATCTAGAAAAATGGGGAAAAATACAACTCTCATTATTAGGATGAGTAACAACAGTAAAATCTTACCTTTTACCGAAGTTCAACTTCTTATTCCAAACTGCCCCAGTGAACCTATCTAAAAAAATTTTTATGGAGCTAAACCAATTAACAACTAAATATGTTTGGTAGGGGAAGAAACCGTGGATCAAAAGAAAGATGATGCAAGAATTAAGAGAAAGAGGAGGTTTAGGATTACCTAGTTGGGAGAATTATTATTCGGCTGCATTATTAACTTGGATAAAAGAATGGATTACCTTAGGTAATAGTCGTCTCCTTAAATTAGAAGGGTTTGACCTTCAACAAGGGTGGCATAAGGCACTTTGGCGTGAGAATACCTCACAAAGTAAATGGTTTACCCGACACTACTTAAGAAATATCTTAATTCGAAATTGGGAAAAAGTTAGTAGAAAATATTATACTAAAACACCTTGCTGGTTAGCACCTCTAGAAGCAGTGACATATCCCAACCTTTACAATGTGGCCAAAAAATTGACATATAAGGAGTTGATGAACATACAAGGGAGATTAAAATCTAGACAGGAACTAAACTCCCAAGGGGTGCAAATAGATTGGTGGAGTTACTTGCAGATCCAATCTAAATTTCAAAAGGATAAAGATGGGAAAGACATTAATGGGGACACACAAGAGCTAGATAAAATTCTGATGGGCCAAGAAAAAGGCATGACCTCAAAAACTTATAAATTGCTTTGAAAATGGAGATAGGTGAGGAAACGGTTAAGGACACCATGATCGCTTGGGGAAAAATTTTGGGATACCCAATATATTTAGACAAATGGCAAGAGATTTGGTGGGATAATATGAAATTAGTTGTATCCACGGCGTATAAGGGAAACATCTATAAGATGATATATAGATGGCATCTACCCCCCAATAGATTAGCAAAAATGTTCCTGGGGCATACGGCAGAATGTTGGAAATGCGGGTGGGAACATGGCACTTACTATCATCAATGGTGGATGAAAGCACCGGAATTTTGGGGGAAAATAAAAAAATGGCTCAAATGGTAAAAATAGATTGGAGACCAGAGGCATGCCTGCTTGGGTCCAAGCCGGAAAATATAAAAAAGGATTTGTGGTATTTGGCTTACATATCATCACAGTGGCGAGGTTGACATACGCCCAACTCTGGAAAAACCAGAATATCCCAACAGAAGAGGCTATTATTAAAAAAATCTTAGATTGTGCGGAAGCGGATACATTAACCAAAAAATTAAAGGAGAAAGAGCAATCACAGGGAGGTTTAGTATGGGATAAATTCTATAAATGGCTAGAAAAGAGGAAAGTAAATCCCATTTTAGAGGAGGAATGATATCTATTGAGAAACCTATCTTATATAAGATAAGTGAGGTCGGATAGACCTAATTGATATACTAAGGCATGTAAGCTGTTTTGTCTTCCCCGGATTATAATGTAGAGATACAGTACCGAATATTTGTGTATTAAGGTACTGCAAAGAAGCAAGGAAGTATGTATGATTATTGTTGTTTTGTTTTTTGTGTGTTATCTTTTTATGATGTGCTGCCTCTATGTTTTTTAACGAAAAATGTAAATAAAGATTATTTTTAATAAATAAATGAATAAATAAATAAATAGTTGTCTCAAAGGTGCTTTTTCAAAAGGCAACCAAACAGTTTCTTTCCCTGAGGAAGAAGATGTTTCACTTCTCTTTCAAGAAGCTTCGTCAGTTCGCCCACATCCGGCAGAACTGATGAAGCTTCTTGGATGAGAAGCAAAACATCTTCTTCTTCTTCCTCCTCAGAGAAAAAAACTGCCCAGCTGCCTTTTGAAAAAGCACATTTGACAAAACATAGCAGAGCAATCTGAAGAAGGTCACAACTAAAATCAAGAATAGCTCTGTAATAAACAAAATTTTGTCTAGTATAATATCAAACCAAAATTTTGTGAAACATTTTCATAATTTATATATATTTTTTATTTACAAGCTGTACAACTCTGTGGTTTTCAACAAACACACATTTCCTTATGTGTAGGCTTGCATTTTAGGAAAATTCAGACTTTAGAGCACTTTGCACCAGGACTAAGCAAGTTCTGAATATAGTAAGGTGTGAAACTAATAAGCTGCCTCCCCCTATTTGGGTCATTCTCTTTGTTGGGATAATCTTTGCAATGAAGGAACCTATTCAGCCTGTTACAAAGTGTATTAATTTTACAATAGCTGCCCTGCATTTCTTCACAAATCTCCTGCGTGGATCTGAGCACAGATTTTTGACTCTACAAAAAAAGTCTCTTTGTGTGTGGCCAAATTCTTTCCTCAATTTAAGAAAACTGGATGTAAAATGTTGTCTAAGAACCTTGTTTCTACCCATAGAACTAAAACATCCACATCAAACATTGAATCTGGTATTCTGGTATCATTTCAGAGCCACTATTATTAGTGAGTTTTTTGGTTTTTGTTTGCAAAGCAAAGTTTTAAGCCAAAAATTAAATATATCAATAAAGAATGAAAAGCAATATTTAAAATAGATACTGAGAAATGTATCTATGAATATAATACCTATGTAACCATAAATCAGTATTTATTTTTTAAATAATGCTTTTGAAATGCACATATACACAGAGATGCATACATATAGATGCCGATACACACATAGACATACATACAGACACACACAGCTTCTAGCCAATAGTTTTACAAGCATTCAATAATTCCTTCCCATTTATTTAATTTTCATTTCTTCTAAATTATCCATTTTGGCATTATTTTCTCAAATTTTGTATGCTTTTCTTTTTTAGCCAAGAACTGCATGGAAAACATGGAGAAGTATATGAGCAAAAGGTTCATTTGTGTCAGGTCTTGTCTCTCCAATCTTCCCAAGAAAGCAGGACTCTTGAAATGCAGTTGTTCCAACAGGAGCTTTTATTGAAAGGTTTGTGATAATAAGAGATCTAGGCAAGAACTGAAGCTTCTCATTTAAAACCAGCTATTTAAAGCAGTGCTAACCAAACGTCTCCCACACTACATCATTGCAGGGAAACATAAATTTCATATAGAGATCACTCCATTCCTTGCCCCTTCCTCCCATCAAAATTCCAGCATCCATGTAGAAATATCTGGGACCTAACATGCTACCCTCCTAAAAAACAGGAAGTCCACCTGAAAGTAAACAAAAGAGGGAAGGGGTGACAAAGGAAACATAAAATCAATGAGGTTTGTCAGGGTACAATTGATGAAATATACATACTAATTTAGGGGCATGCACATGTTTTTTGTGAAGCCATTCATTGTGTGAGAAGGAGAGGTGTTTCCAAGCCACCAGGTACTGGTGGTCCCATGGAATTTCCTTGAGTCAAGAATTTCTTGAACCTCAAAATGTTGTTCACCCTCTACCATAATAGGGGACGGAACAGGGGTAGTAACCAGATGAAGATCAGAGGTGACTTCAAATTTCAATAAGCTACAATGGAAAATGGGATGGACCTGCCATAATGATTTAGGGAGCTATAATTTCACTGTGACAGGGTTAATAATACGAACTATGGGAAAGGCCCAATATATTTAGGACCCAACTTTTTAGACTGATGCAAAGATTTTAGAAACTTGGTGAAAAGGTAAACTTTGTCCCCCACTTTATAAGGTTTAGGTTCAGTGTTGAGTCCGAGGTTTGACATACCTGGGGGGTATCTCTCGGCCTGTCTGCTCCAAGCCTGTGCGACCACACAAAAGACCAGCTTCCAAAGGTGGTTTGCAGAGCTTTATTAGCTGCTACACACTCCAGACAGCAGCACACAACGAGTATTTGGTTCCACCTCTCTGTGCTATTTATCCATTTGCTCTCGGCTAGCCACCATCCAGCAGCCGAACCCCCCCCCTCAGCTGTTCATTGGATTCTTGAATTTCCCGCTTGACATGGCTCCCCGGCTCTCTGTGACATCATCCTCTGGCGCCTGACCATGCCGGGAGCCAGAAGCCTTGCTGAGGTTGCTGGCCATTGTTCACCACCCAAATTGCTCTGGCCTGCCATTCTCTACCTGAAACATCCTCCTACCACCTTCCCAGGCATCCTGGCCGATTGCTTCAGTCTTTCCCCCAGGTATGTCGAACCCCAGACTGGGGCTCAACAGGCGGCTCCCTTCTACCAGGGGTCCACTTATAAGGGAAAAAGCAGGATTAGTGTTGCCATTGTGGTATCCTGTCCCCTGTAGCAGCCGTGTGGTGTGGACATTGGGCATTGCCATCCAGGTAGCATTGGTGAAGGGGTACCCCTTCAAACATACTAGGTATTGGACCTTTCTCCTATACAGCCTGGAATCCAGTATCTTATCTATTTCATAATGGTCTGTGTACACTGGGCCAGGGGGGGGGGTCAGGAAGAGCTCTGGTTCTATTGGCTTCCACTAGCTTTAGCAGGCTATTATGAAAGACAGGGTGGATCTTGCTCAGTAGCAGTGATAGCTTCAGGGCAACTGTTACAGGGTTCATCACACAGGTCATTGTGAATGGGCCTAGAAACTTTTTTACTGGGTGTCCGGAGTTTTAGGTACTTGGTAGATAGGTAAACTTTATCTCCACCTGAAAAGGCTTGTGATCCACCTGTTTTTATCAGCCTGCTGTTTATATTCTTCTGAAGCTTTCTGTAAATCTGACCACTCTAGGCCAGACCTCCTCTATCTTCTCTGCCTGCAGGGTCTCGGTGGGTTGGAGTCTTTGCCCGCAGTGTCTTGGTGGGTTGGAGTTTTGGCTCTAGTTCTGGGATGGAAGGGAATTCCATACCGTAGACCACTTGGAAGGGGGAGAGGCCAGTACTGCGGTGTACCACATTGTTTAGGCCACCTTCATGAATGGTAGGAGGCCTGGCCTGTCCAATTGCTGGTATGACACATAACACCGCAGGTAGCGTTCCACCATGGCATTGGCTTGTTTAACTGCTCTGTTGGTGCTAGGGTAAAACGCTGAGCTTAAGCCCTAAGAGGATCAACCTTCTGAAGTCCCTCCAGAACCTGGTGGTGAACTGAACCCCCTGTCCGATACAATGTGACATGGTACCTCATGCAGGCGGTAGATGTGTTGGGAGAAACAGGCTCGCTAACCACTGAAGGGCTACTGTCAAAGGTGGCTTGAATCGGTGGTGGACCATCATTTCTTGTCTGCTTGTGCTTTATAGGCAGCCTTGGCTTCATTCAAGGCTTTGCGGACCACCAGCCAAATGGTTTGCAAAGGACTGATCCGCTGTTTCAAGGAGGGTATATATATGATTCATGTGAGAGTAACTCAGGCATAGCATTAAATCTTTGTCCTATGGCCACTCTGAAAGGAGTAAAACCTATGCTAGTGTGAACTGCATTATTATAGGCTACTTCTGCAAAAGGTAGTAGTTCGATGCAGTTGTCCTGCTGGTAATTAATAAAACAATGCGGGTACTGTTCCATAACTGAATTTGTTCATTCCATGGCCCTGTTTGTCTATGGATGGTAACTAGAACTAAGTCCCTGCTTGGTCCCAAGTAGATTCAAAAAAACTTTCCAGAACTTGGACCTGTATTGGACCCCTCTGTCTGAAATAATACATCGTGGGGCCCCACGCAAGCAGTAAATGTGGACCAAAAACAGTTTAGCCAAGGCTTTAGCCATAGGGATCTTTTGGCATGGGATGAAATGAACCTGTTTTGAGAAAAGATCTGTGACAGTCCAGATCACTGTGTTTCCAGAACTCTCGGGCAATTCAACAATGAAGTCCATGAAGATCTCTCTCCATGGTGCTGAAGGGTCGGCTGCTGGCTGCAGTAGACTGGTGGTTTTTCCCTGCCTGCATTTAGCAGCAGCGCAAATGAGGCAGCTTGCTACATAACTTTCTATGTCCTTTTTTTAATGAGGGCCACTAGAATTGCCATTTCAGTAAATGTAATATTTTTACAAAACCAAAGTGACCAGCTAATTTGGAGTCGTGACAAGGTTGCATAGTTCTCAGACTTTCCCTTCTGGGTCATACAGCTTATTTCCCACCCAAGCTAACCCCTCTTTTATTATGCAAGTATGTTTATTGGCACTAAATCACTCATCTGTTTCTAAGGCTTTTTTGAAAACTGTGGTGGTGGCATTGTCTAAGGTGGAGGGGTTGTTCTTCACCTGAGAGCATGTGATGACCTTAGCTGCTAATTGGGAGGTTAGGATCATGGGCTTAATTACTTCTGCCTTGACACTGTTGTATTGCGATAGTTTGGACAAGGTATCTGCCAAAATGTTTTTCCCTCCCGGTAAATACTTCAAAGTGGATTTAAAGCATTGGAAGTACTGTGCCCATCGGACTTGTTTTGGAGACATTTTCCATGGGGTTTTGAGTGCTTCCAAGTTCTTGTGGTCAGTCCATACTTGGAAAGGTATTTTACTTTCTTCCAAGAAATGTCTCCAAGTTAGGAGTGCCCATCTAACTGCAAAAGGCTTCTTTTCCCATATTGCCCATCTCTGTTCAGTTTCAGTTAACTTCCTAGAGGTGTATGCACATGGTTGTAATTTGCCTTCTTCATTCTCCTGGAGTAAAACAGCACTGACTGCCACATTGCTGGCATTGGCCTGGATTACAAATGGTTTTTCTGGGTCTGGGTGTTTTAATACAGGTTCAGCTGAAAAGAGTTTTTTCAGTTTTCAAAAGCTGCTTGGCAGCCCATAGTCCAATTCAGTGGTTGGCTAGGTTTCAGTTTATCTACTCCCTTGATTTTTAACAGATTTGTAATTGGCAACACTATTTGGGCAAAAGAGGGGATAAACTGCCTATAAAAGTTAGCGAATCCTAGGAAGCTCTGCAATTGTTTGCGAGTATAGGGGATTTCCCACTCAAGGATTGCTGTGACTTTTGCGGGGTCCATTTCCACCCTCTGGTGAAAGATTCTGTACCCTAAGTAATCTATTTTATCTTGATGAAAATCACATTTGGAGAGTTTGGCAACAATTTAGCTGCCCTTAATTTCTTCAAAACCTCCCACACCAATTTAACATGTTGAGTCTTAGTTTCAGTATAAACCAATATATCATCAAGATAAACCAAAACTCCCTTATACAAGTGCTCATGCAGCACCTCATTAATTAGCTGCATGAAAATGGTGGGAGCCCCTTGGAATCCAAATGGCAAAACCTTGAACTGAAAACATCCTAGTGGACAATTAAACACTGTTTTCCATTCATCCCCTACTCAGATCCTGATCTGGTAATAGGCCTCCTGCAAGTCTAGTTAAGAAAAGAAAAAAAACTCCCCTTCGCCAGATAGGTGAGTATGCCCTTCATTAAGGGTAGGAGATAAAGATTTTCCTTGCAAATAGCATTTAAGTTCTTATAATCCACACATAAACGTAACAAGCCATCCTTCTTCTCCTGGAACAGAACGGAGAGGCCACCTTGGGTCTTGCCAGTTCAATGAACCCACGCTCGAGGTTTTCATCTATGAATTGCTACAATTCATCCAGTTCCTGGGGAGTCATAGCATAAAGTTTTGGCTTAGATAGTATGGCCCCTGGTAAAATCTTGATGGCACAATCTGTATACCTATGAGGGCAGGGGGAAATTCATCTGAGGCAGCTTCATTGAAAACACCCATCAAATCCCTCTATTCCCTGGGGATGCCCGGTAGGGGTCCATTTGCCACAGCCGCAACTACCTCCTCACTCTGTGGTATTTCAGTCTGGTGGGATTTCTTGTTCTGAATTAATTCATCATTAGGGAATTGGAGGATCCCCTCTGTCCAGTCCATCCTTGGGTTCCATTTCTTTAAACAGATTAGCCCCAGAACTAGGGCCTAGTCCATCCCTGGTGTCACACTGAAAGCAATGGTTTTGGAGTGATTTACCATCATTAGTTCGAGTGGTTCAGTGCCAAACGTGGCTGGGGCACCCCTGCAATGGACCCATCAAGTTGGCAGAAGAAGACTGGGGTTTTTAGTGGCCTTAGGTAAATGCCCAGTTCCTAGATCAGAGTTGGGCTTATTAGGTTTCTCCTGCACCTTGAATCTAGCAATGCCTTAAGTCTCACTTTTCTCCCCATTACTGGAATTAACAGTTCAGAGTTGTAAAGAGTTCGACAACCCCACTCACCAAAGGGTCTTTGTAGTCTCTCTCTGACTGACTGGGTTGCTCCACCAGAGGGGTCAGAGTGCCTCACACAGTAATTGATTCCAGTGAGAATTCAATGACTGCATGGGTCTTCAGGGCAATATCTTTGGAACGCAGTGGTGGCTTTGAGGATTTCATTCCAACCTGCTTCTCTCCTTTTTGGGTGGACATTCTCACACAGCACTCATTTGCATTGTTACCTTCCTTTCCCGCAATGGAAGCAGGCAGCTGAGTGCAGCAGGGCAGAGCAAGGTTTGGTTTCCTCCCTTCTCCCTTCTGGCAGGGATCTCTTCCAGAAGTGGTTTGTGCAGTATGTGTTTCGAGCTTGGATGATTTCCACTTCCCCAGCCAAGATACACCAGCTGTGCAGGTAGACTGGGGCCCCACAGGCAACGCATGTCATTGTTTAACCCATCTTTGAACCAACTCACAAGTATTTCCTCTGGTCAATCTACATGACAAGTCAGATCACGAAACCCTTCAATGTATTCGGTGATTGGACGGTGTCCCTGTC
This sequence comes from Pantherophis guttatus, assembly GCF_059756535.1. NCBI lineage: Eukaryota > Metazoa > Chordata > Lepidosauria > Squamata > Colubridae > Pantherophis > Pantherophis guttatus. The sequence continues at coordinate 75,690,749 of NC_142066.1, forward strand.
TGATATGTCTTATGTTGTCTCTAGCCTTGCGTTTGGCTAGAGGGTCCTCAAATCTCCATCTCAAGGTTTCATGAAACATTGAAGTTGCGGAGTTCTGGTGCATCTGCATTATGGAGGCTCACCATCTAAGGTGCAGCTGATCCTTCTTGAGCCAGGGTGACAACCCTGACTTTGGTGCCTTCTGTAGGGAGATCCCTCCCATATTCCTGCATGTAGCTCAGTATGTGTGCGAGGAAAAATCCCAGTTCCTGGGGATTCCCATCGAATTTGATACCAAGAGGGAGTGCCTTCCATTCTAAGAGTGGAAGCCTCCTCTCGTCAAATCGCAAGGCCTGCTTTGCATTGAGATGTCTCCTGGGAGGATCTTCCATGGTGGAAATGATTCATCAATAGCTCCTGCAGTTTCAGCCAATGCTCCTGGGGTTGGGGTATCCTTTCATTCATCGGTAGTCCCCTTTTGTACTTCTAACTGGCCTGCAGAGCTAGTCTGGGCATCCTGGATCCACATGCTATAAATGGCCTCCCTCATGAGGTTCATGGCTTCCCTCAGGAGTTGGTTGGGCTGGTCTGGGGCTCCTTCCAGTTCATTATTGTCATAAAGGTCTCCCATCTCCTGCTTCCAACAAGGTCGTTGGCTCCCTCAGGTGAGGGTGACATCTTTGGTTCTGCCACCCCAGCCTTCCATCTTCCCGACACCGATGGACCACCTCATCGTGGTAGTGGTGCTTGAGGCAATGTTTTTTTTTTAAATTTGATTTATATGCCGCCCTTCTCTGGAGACTCAGGGCGGCTTACAATGCGTTAAGCAATAGCCTTCATACTTTTGTATATTCATACAAAGTCAGCTTATTGCCCCCACAAACTGGGTCCTCATTTAACCTACCTTAGAAAGGATGGAAGGCTGAGTCAACCTTGAGCCTGGTAAGATTCGAACCTGCAGTAATTGCAGGCAGCTGTGTTAATAACAGGGTGCTTTAGACCACTGTGTTACCAAGGCTCTTTCTCCTCGACCTAGGCATTGAGGGCCTCAATTGAGATTTTGGGGGGATAGGGTTCTCCCCTAGTCTTTAGCCTCTTTGTGGTCACTGCCCTGGGTGAACATGGTAGCACCATCTCCACAGTAGGGCTGTTACCTCTCTGGCTTGACCAGTTTGCAGTTCTTGCCTAATGTAAGGTCTTGCCTCTCGAATCTTCCCAAGAAAGCAAGACTCTTGAAACTGCAGTTGTTCCAAAAGCAGCTTTTATTGAAAGGTTTGTGATAACAAGAGATCTAGGCAAGAACTGAAGCTTCTCACTTAAAACCAGCTATTTAAAGCAATGCTAACCACACTACATCATTGCAGGGAAATAGAAACTTCATATAGATTAGCACAGTAATACAAGAAACAGAAACAGAAACTTCATATACAGATCACACTATTCCTTCCCACTTCCTCCCACCAAAATGCATAAATCCCTATAAAAATATCTGGATCCTGACAGTTCATTTAACAATTTAGACAATAAAATACTCTGACATCCGTTGAACCATAATCTTATGCTAAAACTTATGATTTATTGTGTACAAATTATTGTGTTATTTCACACCAAATATAAGAATGAAGAAATTACTAGTCTAAAGAAAACAGAGCAACTGATAACCTAGAAACAGTTAATGAAGTTTGAATGTTTATATAAAAATCATCTCATGTGTTCTGCATATGCATGGGACTGTGTTTATTAGTTAACCCTTTACATTGTTGTGGCAGCCCTTGAGAGCCCTCTGTATCCACCCATTTGGAGCAACTCTTTTGTGTGGGAATAATCCAGTGAGCCCATGTACATGAGCTGTGTTCATGTTTGTAATTTCTCAGTATAATTTTTCATTATACTCTTAAATTATACTCAGTATAATTTTTCATTATACTCTTAAGATAATTGTTTACTACTATTTTAGTTGAATAAACTATAATAACACAGAACCTGTCAGGAGATATGTTTCTTTAAATTTGGTTATGAATGCTATAGAATACTCCTAATTTTCTTAGTCAGCAATTATCATGGAATCATGTGATTCCAAGAAAATAGTCCAACTATATGCCAACTTCTCAAGATAAAGCATTGTCTGGAAGCTCATGAGATTTGGCTATATTTATTTCACTCTTGGTCTTTCCTGAGAAATGTCTGATTAATACAAATTCTTCTCTGTTTCCCCTTCCACCCCCAAACACACTGTTATCAAAGTTCAGATTCACTGAATCAGTCAGGGCTATATAAACAAATACAGTTCACATTCTTCTTAAATCAATGCTGCAAAAGATTTTGGGCAGCTCATTAAAAAATAGATCCTTGATTACATATTTATTTGATATTTATCCTGCATTTGTTTTTAGTCCATTCACAGTAAGGTACCCATCTTCTCAATTTGACTCTAGGTACATTATATTTGAATAAATAGGAATATTAGAAACATAACCCAGTGGGCTGAGACACTGTATACAATGGGAAAACCAAGTCTTTTCTCATGCAGTTGGCAAAGGGAGTTTCTCATGTTCAGGACTTAATGTATCACATTAACTAAAGCTTGCCATATGAGTCATTCAGCATTTCCATGGTCTTACATTTCATAAAAATGTCATGAATAAAAGAACTTTTTGCCATGTTGATTGTGTGAGTTGTAGTTTATTCAGGTCTCCTCTTAGAACTTTCAGACTTTTGTATTTACTGCCCCATCCCACATTATATGTTAAATCTTACTGAATACACTCACTCACTCAAACACACACACACACACACACACACACACACACACACACACACACACATATACACAGTATGTCACAGAAGTGAGTACACCCTCTCACATTTAGTAAATATTTAAGTATATCTTTTCATGTGACAACACTGAAGAAATGACACTTGGTTACAATGTAAAGTAATGAGTATATAGCTTGTATAACAGTGTAAATGTGTTGTCCCCTCAAAATAATGCAACACACAGCCATTAATGTCTAAACTGCTGGCAACAAAAGTGAATACATCCCTAAGTGATAATGTCCAAATGGGGCCCAAGTAGCCATTTCCCCTCCCTGGTGTCATGTGACGCATTAGTGTTACAAGGTCTCAGGTGTGAAGGGGGAGCAGATGTGTTTAATTTGGTGTTATTGCTCTCACTCTCTCATACTGGTCAATGGAAGTTCAACATGACAACTCATGGCAATGAACTCTCTTAGGATCTGAAAAAATGAATTATTGCTCTACATAAAGATGGCCTAGGCTATAAGAAGATTGCCAAGACCCTGAAATTGAGCTGCAGCATAGTGGCCAAGACCATAAAGCGGTTTAACAGGACAGGTTCCACTCAAAACAGGCCTCACCATGGTCGACCAAAGAAGTTGAGTCCCTGTGCTCAGCATCATATCCAGAGGCTGGCTTTGGGAAATAGACGTATGAGTGCTACCAGCATTGCTGTAGAGGTTGAAGGGGTGGGGTGGGTGTCAGCCTGTCAGTGTTCAGACTATATGCCGCATGCTGCATCAAATTGGTCTGCAGGGCTGTCATGCCAGAAGGAAGCTCTTTCTAAAGATGATGCACAAGAAAGCCTGCAAACGGGTTGCTGCAGACAAGCAGACTTAGGACATGGATTCCTGGAACCATGTCCTGTGGTCTGATGAGACCAAGATAAACTTATTTGGTTCAGATGGTGTCAAGCATCTGTGGCAGCAACCAGGTGAGGAGTACAAAGACAAGTGTGTCTTGCCTTCAGTTAAGCATGGTGGTGGGAATGTAATGATCTGAGGCTGCATGAGTGCTGCCGGCACTGGGAGCTACAGTTCATTGAAGGAACCATGAATGCCAACATGTACTGTGACATACTGAAGCAGAGCATGATCCCTTCCCTTCGAAGACTGGGCCACAGGGCAGTATTCCAACATGATAACGACCCCAAACACTCCTCCAAAATGACCACTGCCTTGCTAAAAAAGCTGAGGGTAAAGGTGATGGACTAGCCAAGCATGTCTCCATGCTTGCTCAAACCCTGTTGAACATTTGTGGGGCATCCTGAAATGGAAGGTGAAGGTGCGCAAGGTCTATAACATCCACCAGCTCTGTGACATTGTCATGGAGGAGTGGAAAAGGACTCCAGTGGCAACCTGTGAAGCTCTGGTGAACTCTATGCCCAAGAGAGTTAAGGCAGTGCTGGAAAATAATGGTATATATGATTTTCATTAAAATATTTATTTATTTATTTATTTATTTATTTATTTATTTATTTATTTATTTATTTATTTATTATATTTCTATACCGCCTTTCTCCCGTAGGACTCAAGGCAGTGTACAGTCAAGAAAAATATAGACACACAAACATCATAAAATTGCTAATTAAAATTATTTCTTAGTTTGGTCAATTAAATAAAACCCAGAATTAGATAACATTTAAAAAATCATTCACATGTTCGTATGTTTAGCCCCACCTGTTGGAACATCAGGGTCTTGAGGGCACGGCAGAAAGCATGGAGATCAGGGATATTCCGTATCTCCGGGGGCAGTTCATTCCAAAGGGTTGGAGCCCCCACAGAGAAGGCCCTCCCCCTGGGAGTTGCCAGTCAACATAATTTGACTGACGGTACCCTGAGCAGTCCCTCCCTGTGAGAACGAACTGGTCGGTGGGAGGCTATTGGTGGCAAAAGACGGTCTCGTAGGTACCCAGGTCCTAAGCCATGGAGCGCTTTAAAAGTGATAACTAACACCTTGAATCGCACTCGGAAGACCACCGGGAGCCAGTGCAGCTCGCGTAGGAGAGGTGTTACATGGGCGTAACGAGCTGCGCCCATAATCACCCGCGCGGCTACGTTCTGGACCAGTTGGAGCCTCCGGGTGCTTTTCAAGGGGAGCCCCATGTAGAGAGCATTACAGTAGTCCATACGGGAGGTAATTAGGGCATGAGTGACCGTGCGCAAGGCGTCCCGATCCAGAAAGGGACACAACTGGCGGATCAGGCGAACCTGATAAAAGGCACCCCTGGCCACGGCCGTCAAATGATCTTCCAAAGATAACCGTGAATCCAGGAGGACACCCAAGTTGCGGGCCCTCTCTGTGGGGAGCAAGATCTCATCCCCTATTGTCAGTGATGGTACCAGCTGACTATACCGGGACGCCGGAAGCCACAGCCACTCGGTCTTGGAGGGGTTGAGTCTGAGCTTGTTTCTCCCCATCCAGATCCGCACGGCCTCCAGGCAACGGGACATCACAGCAAGGGCATCATTGGGGTGGTCTGGGGTGGAGATGTATAGCTGTGTGTCATCAGCATACTGATGAACACTCACCCCGAAACCACGGATGATCTCGCCTAGCGGTTTTACATAAATGTTGAACAGAAGGGGTGAGAGGACTGACCCTTGTGGCACCCCACAAATAAGGTGCCTCGAGGTCGACCTCTGCCCCCCTGCCAACACAAACTGCGAACGGTCAGAGAGGAAGGAGGAGAACCACCGAAGCACGGTGCCCCCTATTCCTAACCCCTCCAGCCGGTGCAATAAGATACCATGGTCGATGGTATCAAAAGCCGCTGAGAGATCTAATAGGACCAGGATAGAGGAGCAACCTCTGTCCCGAGCCCTCCAGAGATCATCCACCAATGCGACCAATGCCGTTTCCGTGCTGTATTGTGACCTGAAGCCCGACTGGAACGGATGAAATAATATAAATATGAAATAATATAAGTAAGAACAAAGAAAAAAAGGGACAAATCTTATTGATTTCAATAGAATATATTTTGCTATACACATTCATAACTAGGAGTTATGATTGTAATTGAAGTATTTTTTCCCTAGCTAAATAAGTTGACATTGCATGATGTGGCATGAGTGCTTGACAGGTTGTGTTGCTTTCAGTTCCCATTATTCTCAGAAACAGGTAGAATTGTGGAGAAATCTGGGAAATCTGGTGGTACCTATGCTGGAGAATGTTGATTTTATGTAATGTAACTTTCACATGGCTTTTATTCATTCCGGGCAGCATGGAAATAACCAACAATACAATAAATCTTCTTTTTCTCTTCAGATCACCATTTATATTATAGTGAATTCAGGGTATCAGGGCAATTTTCCTCCATTCCTGGTAATCCATTAGCTATCCTCTTATACTAGTCTTTCTGTTACTTGGGTTTTAAGAGAATAAAGCATTTAGTTGACCCAACACATTAATACAATATGATATATCAAGGGCTGAGACTCTTGATTGTCAGGTCAACATTTGTCTATCCTGTGGTATAAAATGGAAAAATGCAAGATCTCCACAAAGATTTCAAATGTCCACCTTGCATCACATTAGCTTCAAAATATATTTAGTTAGAATATGTTTTCTTGCACCTGCTCTTACCCTTCCTCCACCCTATATATATTCCTTAACCACAGAAATGGACTCAAACTGAGTCTTGTTTATAATCATCATTGGCTGTTGCACTGTTGCTGGACCAGAATCTAGTTCCTGGAGGCAGCTGTCATAATTAAATTTTGGGAGTAGTTCAGCTAGTGTCCTCTGTAGGATTTTATCTCAAAAATAGGTTTGGGTTGATCATAGATATATCTGCTACTAATAGCAGCTAAGTTAAATGTCACACTTTTTTTCTTTATTTAAAAAATAATAGGTAAAGACTAATACTGCAGGTATTCATGCAGCGCCAGTGGAACTAGTTATCTCTGCAAAAAGACCTTCCTTTCGGAATAAATAACAATAGCAAAAGGTGTTGATGTATTGCAGCATATTAGAGATCTGAAGAAACCTGGGGGGGCTTCAGGTGATTGCAAAAAGGGTTTTTGATTTAAGCAACAAATGTTAAGATGAATAAAAACTTTTAGGTTTTCTGTGCGTCATATGTTACATTGCTATGTTAATATGTAATGGTCACAGATGGCAATATTAGTCATGAAAGAACAAAGAAGCCAAGGCCATAGCCAAATTAAGGCTAAGGGAAGGGGGAATAGAGGGAAATGAACTTGTGTAAAAGACAGGATTTACTTCTAAAGCTCCCTAAACACACTGAACACCTTGACAAGATCCACATGTTGGCAGAAGCAGCTTTTGAAGATTGTAAATCATGAAGCTGGCTGACATCCATCCGCAAAAGTTGAAGCAGGAACTGCAGCGGAGAAAAATTCTCAAAAGGGAATGGGAATGAACTTAATTTAACAATGGGCATTCATCCCACAAATTTTCATGCAAAGCAGCAGTGACTTCCTCTCTTTTATTAATTAACAGTGCTGCCATTTCCAGCAGAAACAAGAATATTTATATCTGTCTATCTTTACAACATTGTATCAACCACATTAACCAATGAGCATGTCTTGCTTCCACATAAATGGTCAAGAAAAGGCAAACAGGTTTATAAAGGAGGCATTGCACCGAGGAATGCAAATGACATAAACAAGTTTAGAAACAAATGACATTTGCCAAGAATTAAAATAGAAAAAAAAATTCAAAGCTTTGATTGAATTCAGTAGTCAGAAACTGTAGCCCAGTGTACTCACACCTCTGTTTATTCCAATCTTCAAATATCACAAAGTACTTTAAAGATGCACACAGATTTCAAAAATAATATCTTTTCCAATACAGAGGGATTCTTATTTTATAAATCCATATTTGGATGCATTGAATTAATGGCTGAGGTATTTTTCTCCCTGTGATATGATTCTGACTGCATCAAAACTGTAAATATTTAGAAAATTGTCACCACAAATATAATAATGAAAAAATACTCTAGTCATTCATTTCATTTACATCTTCAGACCAATAAAATATGAATAAAAAAGTAAAATATAAGCACATTAATAAAATAAAAATTTAAAATTTAAAATATAAGAAAACAAGCAAACCTGAAACAATACAAGAAAATATCACCTGCCTTCCGTAGGCCATAATTATTGCTAAAAACCTGGCAACCTATATAGAGGTTGTCCAGGTTAGGTCTTGCAGGAGGAAGATTGTAAGTAGAGTTTCTGATAATCAGATTTAAGAGTGTCAGATGCCATGGCACAAATGGCGGTATAAATATACATGGATTATTGATTTGCTATCTGAGTCTGAGCAAAAATGCCTAAAATTGTTGTATAGGAGATTAATATATTTCCCTACAGTTTCCACAATAAGTAGTATGCCAAATTGAACCAAGGTTAAAAGTCTTCTATTTGAAGCATATTATATTATAAATGTAGTTAAGAATTAACTATGCTAATGGAGAATCTGCAACTTCATCATAAAATGGAGATAACTGATTTTAGCCCTGTTATTTTATAGTTCTAAATCTCAAACCCTCTTTTTGTTTGATTAAGGCTTTATCTAGGCTGAGAGACTGTTTTGCCTGGAGTGAAAGGCCGCAACATGCTACTTCAGAGTGAGTTTGCTTCAGTAGTGGGTTCCACTTACCTTCACTACTGGTTTGGAATGGTGAGCATGAACCGGGGTGAACTGGTAGAAACCCACCACTGGTTTACTTCCTCAAGAAGAAAGAACACCTGGGTGAAGTGAAACCGTTTCAACCCAGAGGATCTGTTTCAGCAAAAACCTGAGAATGAAAAATCTCAGGTGGCCCCTAAAGAAATGCAGTCAAGCTCTAGTTGAACAAGGGCACTTGGAATTGAGTGGGGAACATAGAGTATGACTTTCAGAAAGGAAAAGTTGTTCATTGAAATCAGGGGTGGGTTCTAAATTTTTTTACTACCGGTTCTGTGGGCATGGCTTATTTTGTGGGCGTGGCTTGATGGTCATGTGACAATTATTTAGGATTTAGCAGAGGTACTGGTCTACCAGGCTTTTAACTGCTTGCAGAGCTGTAGCGATCTACCCATTTATTTTTGCAGGCATTGTCTACCCATTTATTTTTGCAGGCACTGATCTACTCATGTATTTTTGCAGGCACTGGTCTACCCATTTATTTTTAAAGGCACTGATCTACTCATGTATTTTTGCAGGCACTGGTCTACCCATGTATTTTTGCAGGCACTGATCTACTCATGTATTTTTGCAGGCACTGGTCTACCCATTTATTTTTGCAGGCACTGATCTACTCATTGATCTACTCATGTATTTTTGCAGGCACTGGTCTACCCATTTATTTTTGCAGGCACTGATCTACTCATGTATTTTTGCAGGCACTGGTCTACCCATTTATTTTTGCCAGCATCGGTCTACTCATTTGTTTTCTTTTAACACTGATCAACTGTAGGGCGGCCCTTTGAAGCCCTGCGGCAAGAGTTTAAACAGTTTTTTTCCCTCTAGCCATCAGCTGGGACTCAGGAGGCAGCAATAGATTGAGGGGTGGGGCCAAATAAAAGGTAAGAATAATGTGGGGGGGCAGGGGGGGCAGAACCGGTTTGGTGACATCATATCGTCACCGCTACCGGCTCTGGGAGGAACTGGGGAATTGGGAGGAACCCACCACTGATTGAAATCCTTTTTTAAAAAGATTCATAGTGCTTCTCAAAATTACTGCTTTATGTATAGTAACTGGGAATTTGCTCTTTCAGCTAAAGGAAAACATTTTATAAAGTTATGAAAAAGGTAAGAGAGGAATTTTTTTTGCCAGATAATTTATCTTTGAAATTGTCTTTGAATTTACCTTAATAGCAACAGCACTTAGACTTATATACCACTTCAATGTGCTTTACAGTCTGCTCTAAGCGGTTTACAGAGTCAGCATATTGCCCCCAACAATCTGGATCCTCATTTTAATGACCTTGAAAGGATGGAGGGCTGAGCCAACCTTGAGCAGGTCAGAATCACTCTCCTGGCAATGGAATGCAGACTTAGCCTGCAACACTGTATTCCAATCTGAGTATATACTAAATAATGTGTTTGTGTTTGTGTTTGTGTGTGAGACAGAAATCATTTTAAAAAATCATATATTAACATATATTTTTCTAATAAATGTAGGGTTTATTCTCAGTCCATGAGTTTGTTTATAAGTTTGAAGTAGATGACAGATGGTAATATGAACCAAGTGTTTCACAGTGAACATTCAAACTGTATGTGAACATTCAGCCATAAAAAGGCCTAGTTCCTAAGTGCTGCTTCTTTTTGAAAAGGGTTAGCTTTTATACATGAGTGATAGAGGAATTATTTAACTGGGCCATGAATAAACCTTTCTGTAAAATACTTAAAGTACATATCAAATACTGGAAAAGCAAAAGAAACAATTCTATTGAAAAGTTTTTGCATTTGCTTCATGTTAATATAGATCTTATTTTCCTAAGTCACCTGTATTTGGGATGAAAACACAGTCATGGGTGTTAAACTCGATCGTGTCACATGATATATTGGGACTTTTTTACTTTTGTGGAGCAGGGTGGGCGTGGCCTGCACATGATGCATCCAGCCAGTGATGGGATTCAACTAATTTAACAACCGGTTCTCTGCCCTAATGATTTCTTCCAACAACCAGTTCACCAAACTGCTCAGAAATTTAACAACCGGTTCTCCCGAAGTGGTGCGAACTGGCAGAATCCCACCACTGCCTCCAGCCCATGGGCTGCCAGTTTGACACCTTTGCACTAAGTAGAATTGCACATAAGCTAATACTTTTCCATCAAAAAGACAGCAAATTGGATTGTTATCAAATAGACTGAATTAGAATTCTGAACAGCACTTGATCATATTAATTTTTACTCTGGTCTGAAACAGAATTGCATACATAACCATAGGTTTGTTGTAATTTATATTATATTACAATCAAGACTCTGGTCCTGATTGTGAGTCTCCACTGAACATCATATTTCTACAAAGTAAAATATAATATGGTGAAAATGACCAATAATTTTTCTCTTAAATATGTTTTATTTAAAATTATTAGTTTTGGGTTTTCTTAACTATGCTTTTGACTTAAAGAGAGTTCCCTCTTTATGTACTATACAAGATAAATTGAATTATACTATATCTTCAGATTTTATAGTTTCAGTCTACTGATAGCATTATTACAATCTTGGTTCACAATCAGATGTTTTAAAATAATTTTTTACTGATGTTTCAACTCAGGAGGCCTGATTTTAATTTATAGAATGGTACATTTATTTTATGATGATTAATGGGTGGGAGTTACTAGCAAAAAGCTGCAGTCACACAGCAGATGTCACAAGAGCTTGAGAACATAAGAGTCAATCACATGAAAGGATTCAATGCATAGGAAATCTGGAGTGAGGATGCATTCCCCCACCCCAAAGTCTGGAAATGTTAGCAGCATTTGGCAGCTGTTTGCCTTACAAAGATAACCAGAAACAGTGAGAGGGTTGCTGTGCAAGTAACACAATGAACTGCTGTGTAATGTTTCTAGGAAGTATTGATCCAAATATGGTTGACCAGAAATAATCTAAATTCTTGTTGTTGGGACAGCAACAGTACTAGGACAGCAATGTTGGTAACAGAACTATTTCTTTTCCGATTATTCCTAACATTCAAACTATCTAAACTTATATTACAACTCAGTAAAATATTAATAGGTTTGGCATGATGAACAACTAAATATTAAAATGGATCAAATACATTTCTTGCAGAACTTTCTCAAAGTTTTAGAGGGCAGTGAGCACATTCAGTACTTGTGTGGAATTTATTATGACTTTCTCCCACTCAATTATAATAATTTGGTCTCTATGATATAAAAAGATGTTGAAAATCTAGTAAGAATGCAGAGAAGAAACCAAGAACTAAGGAGAAATTACTAACAATTAGAATGATTAATCAGTGGAATGACTTGCCTCCAGAAATTGGACGTTTTTAAAAAGAGATTGGAAAACCATTTGTCTGAAATGGTAAAGAGTTTCTTGCTTAAACAGCAGGTTGGACTAAGAGATCTCTTCCTATTTTGTTATTTTGTTGATAATAATTATGTAGATATTGGATGTTTCCAAGGGTGGGTTCTACTTACTTTTACTACCGGTTTGCAACGGGGCTGCGCGCGCATGCTTGCTTCACTTGTGCGTGCGCTCTTCTGCACAAACGCAGAAGCTTTTGCACATGCTCAGAAGCATTTTGGTGACGTCGGGCTCGGTGGGCAGAGTCTCCTGCCAGTTTTACTACCGGTTCTATAGAACCGGTGCAAACCAGGGGCAACCCCACCACTGAATGTTTCCCCACCTTCCCTCAGTTTTCACTTCAGATACATAAGCAATGGTCCTTATTCCTGAATAGTAAAATTAAAGAATAAAGAATAAAAACTAAATTATTCTTAGTTTTAAGAATATTATAGTATTCTATCAGCTGCTAATTAAGAAATTTATATAAGAAATATAAAAGTTAAAAAATGGAGTAAATCTTATTCAATTAAATTAAGCTTCATATAGACTGGTATTAGTAATTCTAATAGCAGTCACACATTTACCTCTGGAGGCAGAACATTAAAATGATGTTTTATTTGTTACAAACATGCAGTCTGCAGAAGCATAATACAGATAGTTCTTGACTTCCAACAGTTTGTTTAGTGACTGTTCAAAGTTACAATATCACTGAAAAAAGTGATTTATGACAGTTTTTCACACTTATAACCATTACGGCATGCCTATGGTCATGTGCTCAAAATTGAGATTTTGATTGGCAACTGACTCATATTTATGATGGTTGCCGTGTCCCAAGGTCATGTTATCATCCTTTGCATTTTCCGACAAGCAAAGTCAAAGGGGATTCTAGATTCACTTAACAACCATGTCACTAATATAACAAGTGCAGTGATTCACTTAATAATTGTAGGAAGACAGGTCATAAAATGGGGCAAAACTCCCTTAACAAATGTTTCACTTAGCAACATAAGTGCATTTTGGGCTCAATTTTGGTTGTAAATTGAGGACTGTTTGTAGTGTTGTGAGCTAAAGAATATTGTTAAATATTCATTAGCTGTAGTAGCCCAGCTGTGTAGTAGCCCAGTTATCCTTCTGTATCTTAAACCTTTAGTTTTCACTTAAAACCACTGAATCATCTCTACAATTATTCTATTTTGTATGAGCAAAATATTATTAAATCAAATTAAAGCAAACAAATAAAAAATCCAGCAGACTATTTACAAAAAAAAAAAGCAGTTCAATTTAAATGTCAATGTTATCAAAAACAGCACCAATCTGAGTGCCACAACTTAGAAATAGATAAGATTAGAATTGTCCCCTTTATTCATGTTTGCAACCGATCCTTTATTCATGTTACAACTATCATGTAACATCTTTTCCTCAACCCACTGGAAGAACAGCTAACAATAACATTTTTCATTTCCCTCTCCTCTTCATTCTTGACCTGCCTGCATCTCCTACAGCCAATGGGAATGGAGAAAGAGCCATAGTGGTTGGGAAGGGCAGAGCAGAGTGGATTTTAAGCGGTGATATTTTAATTACTTTGTACTTCATACTCACTCATCAATCACTTCTTGAATGATTAGAGATTCTTGAATTGGCATTTTAAAAATGGGAACAAGACACTTCTCTTAAAACTGCTGGGGATGTGCTTAAACCTATTGAAGTAATCAGTTGATTATTCCTAAAATTGACTCAAAAGTCCCTATCTTTCAGAATAGCCAGAAAGTCCCATGAGATAAAAAATATCTTTCTTCAAAGAAATATCCTGTGATATTTTAACCAGGCACTAGCCATCATGTTCCTGCCAAAAAGGAGGACAAAGTGACACCTGGACAGATTATTTATTGCAATAATGAATTTTATACACATCCAGCTTTTAATTAAAGAATGATACGCAAGGTTGATACCAACATTTTTACTTGATTAAAAAGAGACATCTAATAATTCAGAACTTCATCAACCAAAACCTTTTCTTGCACTTCCACTATTTCCACTGGCCATACGTTTCAAAGCCCAGATTTACTTTTATGGAAGACTATAATTAAGTTGTTCAGAAAATTTATCCTGAGTTTTGCAGATTGGGAATCCCAAAAGGCTCTGGAATAAAAGGAAAAAAAACCCTAATTGATTGATTGATTGATTGATCCCTTCAAGTCAGTTTATAGCCTTGGTAACTGCCTGGACAAGCCCTACAAGCCTTGTTTTAGCAAGGTTTTTCAGAAGTGGTTTGTTATTGCCTCCTTTCTTGGGCCAGATAAAGTGACTGGCCAAGATCACCCAGCTGGCTTTGTGCCTAAGGTAGGACTTGAATACCTGGTGTCCCAACTCCTGGTGGTAATACTTTAACCACTATAACAAACTGCCTTTCTTCATACCTCCTTTTTCATGAGAAAATGTCATAACCAGAACTTCTAAATTATGTTCAGGAACAGCAAAATTGTTTTAAACTGATTTAAATGCTCCAATAACTAAATTAAATGCTCCAAGAAAGTAACCCAGTAATTTGTTTGCCCATTCAATTCCAGACTAATAGAAGTTTCCAAATGCCTTTTGAACTGCATTACAATAGGCCATGTGGAGCACATTAGAGTTGTTCAAATAGGATGTAACTAAGACGTGTCAGCACAACCAGTGCTGAAGATGTATAGCTGCATTTTGTTTTGCCAATAGGAAATGTGGATTAGGTAATTTGAATTAATACACAAACCAAAGGAAATTCTCACTCATCTCTCCTAATATCTCTTTTTGATCAACTACAAACCATGTAGAATGCCTTTCCATTACCTTATATGTTAGCTTGCTGAACAGTATAACCCCAAACTGAGAAACATTGATATCATGCTATAGTATTAAAACATTTATTATGGTTAAACATTAATCTACTTAATTTTATAGAAGCAAATTAACTGTATTAGAATATGATGACAGGACTGAAAGGAACATTTATTTTTCTATTTGCAGGAGGGGACTAGGGCCAATGTTTAGAAACATATTGGCTTCTGCCTACAATTTTGTCTTTTAAAAAACATGCCAGATTTACATATATTTTAATTAAAACATAGTTATTTTTTAAATAATGTATATAAATGGTTAAAAGCAGTGGTGAAATCCAAATTTTTTTATTACCAGTTCTGTGGGCATGGCTTGATGGTCTTGGTGGGCATGGTGGGCATGGCTTGGTGGGCGTGGTGGGCATGGCTTGGTGGGCGTGGTAGGGGAAGGATACTGCAAAATCTCCATTCCCACCCCACTCTGGAGCCCGCCAGAGGTAGTATTTGCTGGTTCTCCAAACTACTCAAAATTTCCGCTACCGGTTCTCCGAACTGCTCAAAATTTCAGCTACCAGTTCTCCAGAACCTGTCAGAACCTGCTGGATTTCACCCCTGGTTAAAAGCATTAACAATTAGATGACTCAGTCTCTACAATATGTTTAATATCCTTTTTCAGGAAGGAATTAATATGAGAAACAAACCCTTTTTATTAGATGAAAGCTACGTTCAGATGCAAAGTATACTGTGAGTGAGTGAGTGAAAAGGATGCTTCACCTTACACGTATCTCTTATATTTCTGCACATGTCTCTTATACTTCTGCTGCAGCTGCTTCTCCCAAATGCATTTTTATCCCCACCATTATTCAGATAGTCATTGGAAGCTATCTGAGCTAAAATTGAGACTCAATTTTAGAGGGGACTTGACAGTAAGAAATGGAAAAGGAAAATCTTGGACAGGAAAAGTGTTAAGATTTCCCAGTTTTCCTCCCCCGCTTCTATTCTGTTTGTAGATTTTTTTCCTCTTTCAACTAACAGTCTCTGTGGAAGAAGAATATCAAGGATTTCCTACTGTGAGCCTAAGGGGAACCGAATGACCCAATATTTTATTTCTCTTCTTGCTTCCTGAATACAAATTATTTTAGTCTCTAGGTCAGTGATGGCTAATCTTTTTGCCATTATGTGCCAGGAGAGGGGGGCATGGGGGAGGCTCGCACGTGCACATGTCCACACCCATAATTCTATGCGCCCTGCCCTGCGCATGCACGTGCAACCCCCCTCCGCCCCAGCTTCTGGCATGTGATGGCCCAGTAGGCCCGTTTTTCTTTCTTACCTGGCTTCAGATCCTCTCTATGCATCTGAGAAGGGCAAAAATAGCCTTTCCCATTCCCTTGGAGGCCCTCAGGAGGCCTGAAACGACCCATTTCCCAACTCCCGGTGTGACAGAAAGTGATGTTTTTTGCTGTCCCCAGCCTCTAGAGGCCTCTCTAGGAGTCTCTGGAGGCTGGGGACAGCAAAAAACATCACTTCCTGTCCCACCAGGAGTTGGGAAATGAGCCCTTTCAGGCCTCCGTAGGGCCTCCAAGGGAGTGGGAAAAGTTGTTTTCGCCCTTTCCAGATCTGGAGCCAGGTAAGAAAGAAAAATGGGCGTTCCCCACCCCCACCCCCAGCCTGTTTCCCTACTTCTGGTGGGCCCAGAAGGCCCAAAAATCAGCTGGCCGGTGAGCGCATGTGTGCCAGAGTTGAGCTGGCATGCCCACTGATATGGCTACGCGTGCCATGTGTGGCACAAGTGCCATAGGTTCGTCATACGAAAGAGTCATATTTCCCCAATAGATTTACATGTTTAGATCTCTGAAACCAAAGACCACCCAAGAAATATACTATTGCAGTTCTAAAAACTGGGCCATTAATAGATTGTTAATATTCAGGAAAATCTGAATTCTATTGTGTTGCCTTTTCACAAATTAGTAGTTATTGTAAAACAATTAATTTAGGCTATAGGTCAGCAATAGGTGAATGATATCCACAGCCCTTTTGTTTGGAATGGCCAAAGATGAAAGGAGGAAAATACTTTTTTTCGAGGTTTTTCTTTAAATTAAGTGGAGAACATTTCCCCCCATTATGTTCAGACTACCATAGGACAGAGTCCAATATTATTTATTAACATAATTATTATACTAACCAAGTTTTGTTTGAGCTTGTTTTTACATCCAGTCCCTGGCAGCTTCAGCATTAGCTCAGATATCTGAGACAATCTACAGTTGGACATCACCAGTAATCTGATATTTCACCCTGCATTTGTGTATAACTTATTCAAGAGGTTTCTTATATATATTAAATATCATAGTGCAGTTACATGGTACCCTATGCTGGACCAATTATGAGTGTCTTCCATGACTATCAATTGTAAGAATCATAAAATGGTATCTCCAATTCCCAAGCCTCAAATTTGATCCAGAAGGAGACTAGGTCAATGGTGAGTGATGCCAGGATTATGAGGAGCATGTTTATCCTATCTTAAATCTTGAAGGTTATCAATCAGAGTAACTAAATGGTTTTTGTCCCTTGTCTGGGTATGATTTATGAATCAGAAGAATCCAATTTATATACTTTTTTCTAAAATACTTTGGAACTGGAACAGATCCCAGCTTTACCATTCCCTTTCACCCATTCCCCATCTCTAGCCAAAAAAGAGAGATTGTAAACTAAGTAAAGGTTGTTGAACATGGTTGGATTAAGAGATAATTTTTTCATGATTCAAGATTTTTCAGCATTGTGTGGTGCCACATAGGAGCGGATAAGATTGTGCTTAAAGAGCTAAATATTAAATGTATAGTTAGATTAATGAAAACCTTATATATTATAAACAGATAAATTAAAAAAGAATAGCAACACTGAATACAATTCAATGAGAACTTGGCTAATGACTTCTATGCGACACAAATATACCTTCATTTTTTATTGATTTTTAAAATACTTTACTTTATTTTCTATCTTTAATGAGAGGTAATATTTACACACTTCCAGGATATGAAGTGAGCTCTGAAGTGAAGTGATCTCTCACTGAGGCACTCTAAATGAATCATCATGAAGATTATTTTTAAAAGAGCAATGATAACAACAGGTAATTTGAGGCTACTGAGGCTAAAAATATTCCTTATTAAATATGGCAATCTCAACAGCTTCTTCCTCCTTAAACTTTTCTTTTTTATGACTTCTGATGTCATATTTACCATATATTACAACTAATTAATGATGACTCAGATAAAAAGGTTTAAAAATATTCTTATAAAACTACACTGTGCGTGGGATAGGGTGGGAAAATACCACTTGTGCAATCAAAATGTACTTAGTTAACCATATTGATTCAGTGATCAGGAGATAAGGTGCTGAAAATTAATAGGATTCTTCAAAAGGAGAATCCTATTTGAAAGACAGATTTAATCTTTTTAACATTCAGATGACACTTTGGGAGTCCAGCAGTGAATGTTGATTTGTTAAACATTAACAGCAGAAGGTAACGTGAAATTAAAATCTTCATGCAGCTCTTACAGTACGTTGAATATTAAGAATATTTGCCAAATAATTCATGTTTTCAGGACTTTTAGGAGAGAATAATATGAGATCAAATTTACCTTCATGAAACAATAGAAACATGGGTGCTAGTGAATTCTCTAATAGCACCTAATCAATGAATCAATGAATTAATTAATAAATCAAACAATTTGTTTTTACTTCTTTAATGATTCTTGGCTCCTATGACATTTTATTGTTACTAGTTTATTTTAGGATGCACCTGCTTATTTATTCAGTTGGGATTTCTATGTTTGTGTATGTGTGCCTAATAGGAATATCTTTTTTTAAGTAATAGTGATTGTGTATATATGCAATTACTGTTTCCTAATAGTCATGAAATATTGGAAGATTGGGGAAAAAAAAGAATGACAAAGTTTGAATTACAGGTATTGCCCTCATATTTATAATTTTAATGTCTTAAGATATTTTAATAAAAGATGAAAATAATACTTGAAATGAGCTATTTTGTTATCTGTATTTACTTCTCTACCTAATCACTACCATTTGCTATACACCTCTGATAAGAGTGGACAATGTTAAAGCCTTTATAAACACCTTTGTACCTTCTCTTTTCAGCCTTTTCTACCTATTCATTTGAATCAAACATGCTGATAATATTGCTTCAATTTTGGGAAAAGGTGGGACTCACATGCCATCAAACCTGGATTACAGTAGTGGCCAAAATTGTGGAAACCTTTTGGGAAAAGTGTATTTTTGAGATTTGATGGCTAATAACACCACTTTTTTAACACACACACACACACACACACACACACACACACACACACACACACACACATATATATATATATATATATATATATATATATATATATATATATATATATATATATATATATATATATATATATTTTTCCTCTAGCCAGGTTTCTCCTACGTAACCAAGGTTTTTCTGCAGCCCTAGCTCAGTAGAATCACATCCACTAGATTCTGGGCTTTTTTTTCTTTTCTGGCAGCCAGCAAGTTTTTCCTGCCAGGTGGGAGACTTATATAGATCTATTTCCAGCTCGTTTGCTTTCATCAGTAAGCCACACCCACATCTTATGTATCCTCCCTGTAAAGGTATAGTATCTATTTTCTTACTTCTTCGTAGGGTTTATGTGTGTTTTACCTCTAGCCAGGTTTCTCCTATGTAACCAAGGTTTTTCTGCAGCCCTAGCTCAGTAGAAACACATCCACTAACACACATAAACCCTACGAAGAAGTAAGAAAATAGATACTATATCTTTACAGGGAGGATACATAAAATGTGGGTGTGGCTTACTGATGAAAGCAAATGAGCTGGAAATAGATCTATATAAGTCTCCCACCTGGCAGGAAAAACTTGCTGGCTGCCACGTAAAATTGGAAGTGTCTTGGCGACGTTTCGACGAAGTCTCATTCGTCATCTTCAGGCTGGTGTTCTCGGCTTCGTGCTTCCAGGAGCATTGCTCCTGGAAGCACGAAGCCAAGAACACCAGCCTGAAGATGACGAATGAGACTTCGTCGAAACGTCGCCAAGACACTTCCAATTTTACGTGGGAGAAGACCCGAATAACCAAAGACCTACATACAAACACCCGCGAAAACCTGAGAATATATATATATATCAATTTTCTTACTTCTTCGTAGGGTTTATGTGTGTTTTTCTTCTAGCCAGGTTTTCCCTACGTAGCCAAGGTTTTTTTGTAGCTCCAGCTCAGTAGAATCTCATCTACTCGGTTCTGGGCTTTTTTCTTTTCTAACACCTAGCAAACTCTCACTGCTAGGTGGGAGACTTAAATAGATCCATTTCTAGCTCGTTAGCTGTCATCAGTAGGCCACACCCATATCCTCCCTGTAAAGGCATAGTATCAATTTTCTTATATATATATATATATATATATATATATATATATATATATATATATATGCAAAAAATTAAAATCTCGGGTGTTTTCCTGCGTCATTATAAATAAGTTGGTTAAAATATTTAAAATCCTGGTTAAAATCCCAGCTTAACATTTTCTAAAAATCCTTACAGAGCACTCTGCAAGGTCCTTTAAAACCTCAGCTAAAATCCTACCAGTGACTTTAAAAGTTTTTCTTAAAGCAACATTTCGACAGGCTCACAACCCTGTCATCTTCAGGCTCTGATTCATGTAGAAGCTATGGGTTCTCTGTTGCGGGGCCGGAGCTGTCGCTTATCTATATTTGCTGCTGCTGACGTATGCTGGCTAGCCTGCAACTCTGTGTTCTGATTGGAGGACAACAGTTTTTCTTCCTGCTTCCTCATCCTAGCTGCTTGGCTTCATGTTACCGGCCCAGCTTTCTCAGATTCTCTATTATTATCTGTCTGCTGTAGAGGGGAAAGGATTCTGGTAGACACCATAGCACCCTTGATTGTTAGTTGTTAATTGAGATTTCAGCCTGTCTCAGCAGCAAATATAGATAACCGACAGCTCCGGCCCTGCAACAGAGAACCCATAACTTCTACATGAAACAGAGCCTGAAGATGACAGGGTTGTGAGCCTGTCGAAATGTTGCTTTAAGAAAATTGATTAAATTATCTTTCCATTGATATATAATTTTATGGCACTACTAAAAAAAAGTGGGGTTATTAGCCATCAAACTTCAACAATACATTTTCCCCAAAGGTTTCCCCAATTTTGGCTACTAATGTATATGATAGATGGGGTAAGAAAAATTCATTTATTTTATTTATTTATTTTATTCAATTTGTATATCACCCTTCTCCTAATGGACTCAGGGTGGTGCACAGCCAGAACTAAAACACATACCAATACAAAATTTAAAATTTTTAAAAGAATTACATGACTTTGGCCCAAAATTTAAAACATTCAAACTAAAATCCATTGACAATTTAAAAAGCTAAAAAAAAGGGGGGGGTTCACGCCAGCCCTGCTTGATGGAAAAGAAACGTTTTTAGGGCACGGCGAAAGGCCTGGAGATCCAATATCCTTCATATCTCCGGGGGCAAATCATTCCAGAGGGCAGGAGCTACCACAGAGAAGGCCCTCCCCCTGGGGGTCACCAGCCGACATTGCCTGGCTGACAGCACCCTGAGGAGTCCCTCTCTGTGGGAGCGTACTGGTTGGTGGGAGGCTATCGCCGGCAGAAGGCGGTCCCGCAAATACCCAGGTCCTATGCCATGGAGCGCTTTAAAGGCGGTAACCAACACCTTGAAGTGCACCCGGAAGACCACTGGAAGCCAATGCAGCTCATGCAGGAGAGGTGTCACATGGGAGCACCCCCTCGCTCCCATAATCCCCCATGCGGCCGCATTCTGCACCAGTTGGAGCCTCCAGGTGCTCCTTAAGGGAGGAGAGAGCATTACAGTAGTCCAGACGGGAAGTGACGAGTGCCTGAGTGACTGTGCGTAAGGAGTTCCGATCCAGAAAGGGACGCAACTGGCGAATCAGGCAAACCTGATAAACCACCCCCCCTGGCCACGGCCGTCATATGCTCTTCTAAAGACAGCCATGCATCCAGGAGGATGCCCAAGTTGCGAGCCCTGACCGTGGGGGTCAATAACTCGCCCCCAATAGCCAGCGATGGCACCAGCTGGCTATATCGGGACGCTGGAAGCCACAGCCACTCGGTCTTGGAAGGGTTGAGTTGAAGCCTGTTAGTCCCCATCCAGATCCGCATGGCCTCCAAGCACTGGGACATCACTTCAAGGGCATCGTTGGGATGGCCTGGGGTGGAGATGTACAACTGAGTATCATCAGTGTACTGATGGAACTCCACCCCAAAGCCACGGATGATCTCACCCAGTGGCTGCACATAAATGTTGAACAGAAGGGGCGAGAGGACCAACCCCTGCGGCACCCCACAAACAAGGCGCCTCGGGGTCGACATCTGCCCCCCTGCCAACACTGACTGCGACCGGTTGGAGAGATAAGGGGAGAACCACCGCAAAACGGTGCCCCCCACTCCCAACCCCTCCAACTGGCACAGCAGGATACCATGGTCGATGGTATCAAAAGCCACTGAGAGATCTAACAGGACCAGGATAGAGGAGCAACCCCTATCCCGAGCCCTCCAGAGATCATCCACCAACGTGACCAATGCTGTTTCTGTGCTGTACCCAGGCCTGAAGCCGGACTGGAGTGGATCCAGATAGACAGCTTCATCCAGGTACCCAGGAAGCTGCTGCGCCACCACACTTTCAACAACCTTTGCCAAGAAGGGAAGGTTGGAGACTGGACGGTAGTTAGCCAAAACAGCCGGATCCAGAGCAGGCTTCTTGAGGAGGGGCCTCACCACCGCCTCTTTCAAGGTGGATGGCAAGACACCCTCACTCAAGGAAGCATTGATAATCCCCTGGAGCCAGCCTCGCGTAACCTCCTGGGAGGCCAGCAGCAACCAGGAGGGACATCGGTCCAATAAACATATGGTCGCATTCAGCCGCCCCAGTATCCTGTCCACGTCCTCGGGACCAACAGGGTCGAACTCCTCCCAAATGGCAGTCTCAAAATCCAGCACCCATCATCCCGTCTGTACCTACCGAGTCAGAGGCCAAGCCTTCCCGAATCTGAGTGATTTTATCATGCAAATACTGGACAAAATCCTCAGCACGACCCTGCAAGGGATCCTCCCGCGCTCCCAGGTGGAGGAGGGAGCAGGTCACTCTAAACAGGGTGGCCGGGCGGTTATCTGCCGATGCGATAAGAGCGGAAAAATAGTTACATTTTGCCGCTTTTATCGCCACTAGGTAGGTCTTAATATGAGACCTTACCAGTGTTTGGTCGGATTCGGAGCGACTAGTTCTCCAACTGCTCTCTAGGCGCTTCATCTCCCTCAGCTCCTCGGAAAACCAAGGAGCCAGGTAGACTTGGCGACGGGTCAGAGGCTGCACAGGCATGACTCGGTCCAAAGTGTCAGTGGCCGCTCTCTCCCAGGCGGCCACCAGCTCCTCAGCCGAGCCATGAGTCAGAGCCTCAGGGTGCTAGTGAATTCTCTAATAGCACCTAATCAATGAATTAATTAATAAATCAAACAATTTGTTTTTACTTCTTTAATGATTCTTGGTTCCTATGACATTTTATTGTTACTAGTTTATTTTAGGATGCACTTGCTTATTTATTCAAAATCCAATTTTGTAATTGCCTTATGAAGTATGAAGCCAAGCACTGACATATTGCACCAAATTTCCTGCTTGGCTTTGAGCACTGTTTCATTGTACATAGTTTCAAAATTTTGAATTTTGCAATGTAGTGAAAAGTGGTACCCATTAGTATTTGAAACTGTAATGAGTTATCTTAAGCAGCATATGTAGGATATTGATTTCCAAATCAGTATGCAAACTCACAGTCTATTTTTTTTCAAATATCTTCTTTTTCCTCCATTTGAGTTCTGAAATTTCATTTAGCCTTCACTTTGACCATGCCTAATGCATTACCTTCAGCCTGAGATTGTATTTTATATATAAAATATATTGGCTTCTTGCCAAGATGGCTCCGCCAATGGCAGCCTTGGTGAAATGCTCTCTGATAGTGTTGCTGTTTTTTATCATTTTCTGTGATTCCCTATGGATTTCATACTCAAGAGACCATCAAGCAATGTTTCTTTAATGGGCAGCTTTCTGTGACTACATTCCCCCCTGTCTTTGCAAATGCAGAAGATATTCTAATACAGAAAGAAGCAACTTCCTCTGAACAATGGGTAAACAAAAACAAATGGAGGAGACACCGGAGCCGAAGAAAGGATAAGTGAGCAGGAATTTTGAACAGACTAAGGAAAAGTGGGATAAAATCCCCTCTTCCTTCCCTCTTTCTGACTAATTTATGTTCACTTACTAATAAGATGGATGAAATACTTCTTTTAAATAGATGCAACTCTGAGTTTTACAATTCAGCAGCTCTCTGCTTCACTGAAACCTGGCTAAATGAGTCAGTTGATGATAGCAGCTTGTATATCCCAGGGTTTCAGGTACAAAGAGCAGTCAGAATTGCAGAAACATCAGGTAAAAAGAAGGGAGGGGGCCTATATTTATATATCAAGAGCTGCTGGTGCCAACATATAACTATACTAAAGAAATTCTGTGATGTGGACTTAGAGACATTAATTATCAATTTCAAACCATTTTATTCTCCATAAGAGTTCTCCTCATTTCTCCTAATTGCTATGTATTCTTCTCCACAAGTTTGTGTAAACAATGCATTATGAACTCCAGCTGACCAGATTACGTGGGCTGAAGTTAAATATCCAGATTCACTACTCATTGTGTTAGGAGATGTTAACAGTCCTAACTTAAGGAAAGAACTACCAAAGTGTTTTCAGCATGTCAATTGTCTCACTAGAGGCAATTGCTACACAACATTAAAAGATTAATGCTTAAAGATTAAAAGATGCTTATCAGTCTTTACCACAAGCAGCTGTGGGACACTCTGATCATTGCATGATTCACCTTGTACCTGCTTATAGACAAAGATGGACTTAAAACCATGAAACCAACAATTAAATCAGTGAGGACTTGGATTGAGGAGGCAAAGCTAAAGCTACAGGTTTGCCTTGACTGCATTGATTGGAATGTTTTTGAAGATACCTCTGCAGACTTGGATGAACTCACAGATACTGTAACATCATATGTGAGTTTTTCTGAAGACCTATGCCGACCAGAAACCTGCAGATATACAGTAACAACAAACCTTGGATAAGCAGCTATGTCATATCAAAGAGGAAGCCTACAGAAACGGCAATAAAATGCTGTACAATCAGGCCAGAAACATATTAAGTCATTCAGTTCCTTGATAGAGAGTTTCTTGGCATTGAGATGATAGTAGAGTGTTTGAAGCAAGAAGGAACATAGCACATCTCTAGTGATTTATTAAAGATGTGAGTGAAGATGGGGCCAGTTGGTCAGCACAAGCTTTTAAGCAAGCAGAAGTTATCTTGTCTGGGTCTGGTGCTTTTCTTAGCTTTTGTTTGTGAAATAAACCTTGCACCTCATTTTCTGTAATCACCAGTGGTGGTGAACCAAATGGGATGGGGCTGGTTCTTGCCTGCAGCATTGCTGGCCAGATCATGTCAGAGCCGCTGCCGCTGCTGCTGGTCAAAATCAACAGTACCAGATTAAGTGATCTGGCTGCACTGCAGCCGCCTGGGAGGAAAAGAAGGAGAGGAGGGGCTGCGAGAGAGCCCATTTCTCATGTTCTTCTCCTCCTGGGCAGCGGCGGCGCATTCAGCTCACTGAATCTGGCCTGCTGATCTCAGCTGGTGAGGGAGAGAGAGAGAGGGAGGGATGAATGAGTGACTGAGTGTGTGCCTGTCAGTTGGCTTTCAGCACCAGAAAGGGCAGGGAAGGGAAGCAGCCAGGCTGCGGTTGGCTTTCTTTGGGGTAAAAGGAGCAAGATGGGGCTCCCCTTCCTGTCTCTTCTCCCTCCCTCACTGGGCATGGCAGGGCTCCCTGCCCTTTGCTTAGCCACCCACCCCCTTTATCGAGGAGGGTGGCAGGTAGGGTGGGGAAAAAGTGAGATGCATGGAGGAAGACAGGGCTACTCTTGCTGTCTCTTCTCCCCCCCCCCTTGCTGAGCATGGCAGGGCTTTCTTCCCCGCTGCAAGGCTTGTTGTGTCATTGCATGCATGAACGGCAGACTGCCACCAGGTTTGACCTATTGGTGCAGCCATGAGCGCAGGATGCCAGCTGTGCTGATATGATGAAGTTCATGGCAGTGCTGCCATTCATGCATGCAACGACACAACAAGCCTTGCCGAGTCCTGCTCCAAGAGGCTGCAGTGGTGTGATGAGTCTCACAAAGACTCATTTCTGGCAGAGTTTGGGGGAGAGAAAGACTTCTACTGCTTCTGCTGCTTTCATTGCATGCAGCCAAAAGTTTGCAAAAGGCAAGAAGGTGAAATGCCAAACTCAACCCATACTCACACCTCATATATGGGCCTCCCTCGAGCGGGGTGGGGTAGGGAGCCCATCGGAGGAACCCCATGAAATCCCTGCCTGCTTCAGCTTTGCCTTTTCCAGGGCAACAGGCATTAGAAGGGTGCTGTCCTGAACCTCCCCGCCACTTGGTTTGGGGTGGATGGTACCCAGCAGCCCAAGGTGCAGTGGGCAGGCAGGTGGGTGGAGTGAAGAAGAGAAGCAGTGCAGAGGAAACCCTTTCAAATCATGGTTGCCACCTGCTCCATAGCCATAAGGTGAGCTGCAGAACAGAGGGGGTCCTTGGCTGCAAGATTGCCTGGCACTGTGGGCAGGGCTGGGGTTAGCAAGAGTGTGCAGGAAATATCTCCAGTCACCCGGAGAGACAGAACCCCCAGCCCTCACTGGATCAGCTGATTCGCAGGCCACGGTTAAGGGGCCGAGCAGCCATGAGATGACTGGGGATGGGAAGGGCTGCCTCCTGTGCTGACCATGCCCATCCCTTCACTAAGGCTTATTTTTGGAATAGGGCGCATAATACTCCCACCCCAAAAAAATTGAGCTAGGCTTTACTTTTTGAATAGGTCATATTTTTTGGGGAAACACGGTAATTCCCACAACACTGTTGAACTATTTCCTATGACTGTATTACTATTATTCTTCTCATCCTTCCTATTACCTATCTCCTCCCACTTATGTCTTTAACTTTGTTGCTTGTATCTTTATGACTTATATTGTTTTGTTTAGTTTCCTAGTATGATTTGATTGCTTATTTAATATCCTATGATTTTTACTGTGTTGTATCTTATGATTCTTGATGAATGTATTTTTCTTATGCACATGCATGAGAGCATATGCATCAAAGACAAATTCCTTGTGTGTCCAATCATACTTGGCCAATAAAGAATTCTATTCTATAAAGAATTCTATTTTATATAATATACAAATCTTTGCTGTAACTTCTATTTTCTGATGTTACATGTTTCAGTACTTCTGTCTGATTTATTTCTCATACTTATGACGTATATACCCTTGCTTACAATTATGTAGTTATTGTTTCATATTTAATGTTTGACCTTTACGTTACCGGTAACCTTGACCGTAACGATGACCTTTGATGGAATTAGATATATCTTTTCGAACGAAGCCACAACAAAAAAGAATTGGGCAATTATGAGGACGTTCCACATATAGTCATTTTTGATGCATACTTATATAATTGATTGCTATTATACAGATAGCCCTCAACTTGCGAGCTGCGAGCTGTGAGGAGATCGGGGCTGCAGAGCGGCGGAACAGCGGGCTGAGGTCCCGAGGAGCCGAGGAGTAGCTGGAGGTGAAGGAACAGCTGGAGCCTGTCTGATGACATCGGGGATGCTGGCCCTCCCCTGGGGCTTGGGAGAGGGCCACCTGGAGAGCCTGGAGAGCCTGGGGGGCCTTAGACCAGTCAGCATGAAGGTTGGAGGGAGAGATGCTGTGCTGCGGAGTAGAGAAGGAGCTGGAGCGGCGAAGCCGGGAAGAAGGAGAGTGGCGGCTTCGCTTAGCTCCGGTGGTGCCGAGGATGCTGGCGCTTTCCCTGTGGCAGAGGATATCAGACTTGGTTGCTGACCAGTTTGCTCTACCCCTCCCTGCTGGTGGTTGTTGACTCCCCTGGACCTGCTGTGGTAGACTGGCTGTTTTGCGCCCAATGCCACTGGATGGTGCGTGGAGGTCTACCAGGCGTTTAAGACCTGAACTTGCTTCCCTGCCTCCTATGAATGCGGGGGCTCTGACCCCATGTTAAACATCTGGGGTCTTTTCACCGGAAGATCAGCATGTGTGAATTTGAGACAATTTAGGATGACCAAGAGATCATGGTTTTTCCCTCCACCATGGTTTGGCAAAACTCTGGGACATGGACTCCCACCACCGTGAGAGGGTGGTGGAGGCAGTCATGCTGGGGTGAGAGAACGGTAATTGGCTGAGAATCCCGCCCAGGGGATCACCCAACGGATTACGGGACCTCACCACAGTGAGAGATCGGTGATGCTGGTTCATCTGTATCCCCCGGGGTGTCATGAGAGGGCACCCGGAAGGAGACTCCCGATGGTTGGGGTAGCTTTGGCCTAGTCCATCTGTTCCTGCCTCACCATTGTCGTGCCAGTACCCTTGGCAGATGATGGCTATTCAAACATACATGAGAGCTGACTTATGCATTTTGAGGAATGCCCCCCATTCCTGGAAGTGGCCTATTGGCCTAGCTAAAAAGTACCTTAATGACAGATCCTGGGATCCCGAGAGGTGGCATGAGGGTGTTACTGTTTTTAAAAGCTCTTTGTATTCTTTTTTAATTAGGCTTTTAGGGGGATTGGGGAGGGGGTGGGGTTATGATACCCGATGGGTGGCAGGGGGGACTTCCACGGGTTGTGGGCAGTCCAGGTCAGGGGAGGGTCATGATGTGGTTGGAGTGAGGGTGGGCCCCCTGGGACTCCGGGGGGGGAAAGGGCTCTGATTCCCGTTGTGATGGGGAACGGCCATGGGGAGATGAACAGAAGGTGGTGTCAGTGGTTGGGGGTGCGCCCCCGTTTTTTGTATGCGGTAGCCCACTCTGGCCCCCTGGATACCGCCTGTTTCCCTTGGAGTCAGAGAGAGAGGGCCACTGGGCTTATTTTAATTTTAATTATTTTAATGCCAGGTCCATGGTTAACAAAGCTCCCCTCATCAGTGAACTGATCGAGGAGGAAGACGCGGACCTGGCTTGCATTATGGAAACCTGGCTGGGCTCGGAGGGACGGGTCCCTCTGAACGAACTATGCCCATCAGGTTTTTGGGTGCTACACCAGCCGAGGACCCAGGGGAGGGGTGGGGGGTGGCAGTTGTTATTAGGGAGACCCATGTTCCGTGGGAGGTCCCTGCTCCTCAAGTAGACGGATGTGAGTCCCTCCTCATGAGATGGGGACCGCAAGGTCAGTTGGCCCTGTTGATTATGTACCTATCTCCCAGCTGTGTATCAATAGCCCTGCCCAGACTGCTGGACACCATATCAGGGTTGGTGGTTGAGTTTCCGAGGCTTATTGTGCTTGGGGACTTTAATCTACCTTCCCTGGGTGGGGCATCGGGAGTGGCCCGGGAGTTCATGGCTTCCATGGCAGCCATGGGCCTGACCCAGATAATACAGGTCCCATCTCATCAGGGGGGACACACGCCCAATCTGGTTTTTATCTTGGAGCAGTGGTGTAGTGAGTTTGGTGGGGGCATGCCAACTACCCAACCCCTGTCATGGACCGATCACTATCTCCTTAGGCTGGGCTTCCATTGTGCCGCCCCCCGCCACTGGGAGGCGGAACCGGCCACATGGTTCCACCCCAGACCCCTGATGGACCCCGAGGGGTTCCAGAGGGAGTTTGGGACTATACCTATCTCTCTTTCCCACGCCCCAGTTGAGGCTCTGATGGATGCATGGGAAAAGGTGGCTGCCGGAGCTCTTGACCGGGTTGTGCCTTTGCGACCTCTGACCCGACGCAGATCCCGGTTGGCTCCTTGGTTTAATGAGGAGCTCCGGGAGATGAAGTGTTGGAGGAGAGGTCTGGAGAGCTGTTGGAGGTCCAGTCGTTCCGAATCTGACCGATCACAGTTGAGATCTTTTACTCGATCCTATCTGGTGGCGATGGAGGTGGCGAAGCGGGTTTAGTTCTCCACCCTCATGGCATCCGCAGAGAATCGCCCGGCCGCCCTGTTTAGGGTGTCCCACTCCCTTTTACATCAGGGAGTGGGGAATGACCCTATGCGGGGGTGGGTCGAGGAATTTAGTGAACACCTCCGGGATAAGATCGCTCAGATTCGGGAGGGGCTGCACTCTGACTGGGCAGAGATGGTGGGGGAGGTGGTGATGGGTCTGGTGATTTGGGACAAGTTTGATCCGTTACTCCTGAGGAAGTGGACAGGATCATGGGGTAG
The DNA here is from genome assembly GCF_059756535.1 of Pantherophis guttatus. NCBI lineage: Eukaryota > Metazoa > Chordata > Lepidosauria > Squamata > Colubridae > Pantherophis > Pantherophis guttatus. The sequence continues at coordinate 75,720,712 of NC_142066.1, forward strand.
CTGAGTACCACCACGAATGTGCTGGACCCGTGGCCCTTCTGGCTCGTTTATTCGGCCTGGGAGGTCACACATGGATCCAGGCAATGATAACTGCCTCCTTGGGTGAGGGGAATTTCCCAGCTGCCTTGAAGGAGGCGGTGGTGAGACCCCTCCTCAAGAAGCCTAGCCTGGATCCGGCTATTTTGAATAACTTTCGTCCTGTCTCCAACCTTCGCTTTATGGCGAAGGTTGTTGACAGCGTGGTGGCACATCAGCTCCCGTTGGCCCTGGATGAAGCAATATATCTGGACCCATACTAGTCGGGTTTCAGGCCCAGATACAGCACGGAAATGGCATTGGTCACACTGGTGGATGATCTCTGGAGGGCTCGGGACAAGGGTTATTCCTCTGTCTTGGTCCTATTAGATCTCTCGACGGCTTTTGATACCATTGACCATGGTATTCTGCTGCAGTGCCTTGAGGGGTTGGGAGCGAGAGGCACTGTTTTACAGTGATTCTTCTCCTACCTCTCTGGGCGTTCGCAAGCAGTGTTGGCGGGGGGACAGAGGTCGGCCCTGAGGCCCCTCACATGTGGGGTCCTTCAGGGATCGGTCCTCTCTCCCCTGCTGTTCAACATCTATATGAAGCCGCTGGGGGAGATCATCCGTGGTTTCGGGGTGGGGTATCATCAGTATGCTGATGATACCCAACTTTTTATATCCACCCCGAACCAGCCCAGTGATGCCCTTGATGTGATGTCCCGGTGCCTGGAAGTGGTGTGGCTCTGGATGGGGAGGAACAGGCTTCAGCTCAACCCTGCCAAGATGGAGTGGCTGTGGATACTGGCATCGTGGTTCCAGGAGAATATTCCATTATTGGCTATAGGGGGTGAGGTGTTGCCCCCTCTAGAAAGGGCGCGCAATCTAGGCGTCCTCCTGGACTCACGGTTGACTCTGGATGACCATGTTATGACCGTGACCAGGGGGTATTTGCTCAGATTCATCTGGTGCGCCAGTTGCGCCCCTACCTGGACCATGATGACCTGCGCATAGTCAGTCATGTGCTCATCACCTCCCAGATCGACTACTGCAATGCTCTCTACATGGGGCTGTCCTTGAAGACTACCCGGAGGCTTCAGCTGGTGCAGAATGCGGCCCCATGGGTAGTGATGGGAGTATCCCGACACTCTCATGTTACACCCTTACTGCATTGGCTACCGGTTGCCCTCCAGGTGAGATTCAAGGTGCTGGTAATTATGTATAAAGCCCTACATGGCTTAGGCCCGGGGTACTTGGCAGACCATCTACAGCCAGCGACAGCTCCCCATCGCCCAGTGCGCTCTCACGGGGGGGGCCTCCTTGGGGTCCCATCGGCCAGACAGTGTTGGCTGGCGACTCTCAGGGAGTGGGCCTTCTCTGTGGGTGCGCCTACTCTGTGGAATCAGCTCTCCCTGGAGCTCCGGATTGCCCCTGACCTTCGCTCTTTCCGCCGTGACTTCAAAACATGGCTATTTGGCCTGACCGGATTGGACTGAAGGGGTTTTTTAAAGGGGATTGTATTGGTTTTTAATACCAAATTTTATGTTGTTTTTTTTTTATCGTTGTGAGCCGTCCTGAGTCCTTTGGGAGAGAGGGCGGTATACAAGTTTAATAAAATAAATAAATAAATGTTTACTTTTTATTTATATCTATTTATTTAGGTATATACTGTATATTTCTGAATATACATACCTGATGTATGTTTAGTTTTCTGACTCTAACGTCATAATGAATATTAACAGTTCAATCCATGTGAATAAAAACATCTGTGTCCAACAAAATTGTAAATGTGAGTTTTCCTGGCAAAGCATGGGTTTTGATTCTCCCTCCTATGTTGTTCTGGTGAAACTTGATAATATTCCATGGACTGACATCTTATTTCTGAGACATAATAATAAGGCCATACTTCAAGGACTGTCATATGCTGTGAAGAATTTGCTCTTCCTCACTGTAGAGAGTAAACTGATGCCATAAAAATACTAATGTACTATTTATTAGTACCTATTTATCATTGCCTTCTCTGCTCTCTAGATTTGAAACATACTTAATATAACACAGTATATTTATTGTCATATTTTTAGAAAGTCTAAGTTGCTCCCATCATTTTACATATACGTTCTCTTTAATAAACCCTAAAATAGAATCATACTTATTATCTCCTTTCTTTTCTTTTGCTGGCATAAAATGAATCTGGGAGAAGAATGGCTTTATATGAGCAATAACTCATATTTGTATGTTTACAGCAAAACTTTGTGAGCTGAAACGAGAAAGGGATGTGAGAGAAGAGATCTCTTAGAAAGAGAAGGAAGAAGAAATACAAAGATAATTAAAGAAACAAGAAACAAGAGTGATAATAAAAGGTTTTCTGTGACTTCAAATACCTTTTGGCACCTGTCAATGGGGTTTATGGCTTTAGGGAGCTTTGTCTATACTGATAAAGGGAAAATGAAATTTATTCAACCAATCATACTGAATAAAACAATACTGCATTGCCTCTATATTGTACGAGACATGTCTTCTACACTTTTACACCACATTGTTTATAGATTGTGAAACCACTGGCTTTTAAGATAATGCTTTCCTTTCCTATCCCACCTCACCTTGGGGACAAGGAATGTGAGAGGAAAAAATAAAAAAATGTAAAGATTCTGGCAATTTTATCCAAGCGGAATTAGCCACAGCTGGCCTACACCTGCATATTCAAAACTCTGTGAACCACAGATAGAATAGCAATTTTAAAAGGATGTTTGGAACAAAGAGAAGCCAAGGAACAAACTTTTGTTTTGCTTTGAGGTGGTTGTTTATTATAGATGAAGAAAAAAAGCCTGGACTCATCTGTGGCATTTTCTTTTGTTAAAATGGACAGTACTTGCTCCATGTAGTAATCAATAGAAATATTTTCTTCTGATATGTTTCAAGTATTGCAGTATAGGCAGTGGATAAATATAGCTTTAGATTAGAAATAATTTCCTTCTTAAAGAAATGCTTTACATACGTTTTATTTTAACTGCCACTTTCAATTTACAGAAAAAATTATGTGATGCAGCCTTATAGGGCTATACAACTCCAAGTGGAAAGCAAGTCTATGCCTTCATTTCCTTCATGGTGTTCTCTATATTTAACCAGACTTTGTGCATGGAAGAATATTTTCCATGTTCATTTCTAAATTTTACAGTGCCTATTAATCTGTGTTTGCCAATCATTTGTATGTGTGGATTAGGATAATAAATAATAAAAACACTTCAGAGTTTAGTCTGCTGTGAATATACTAGATCATTGCACAATAAGAATCGGACATTTTCAAGATTGATTTGTAATTTCCTAAAATATTGGGCAATGCTTTCCCCAAACTTGTCAGTAAATAATATATTTTTACATGGTAAAAACTAGCATTAACTTCCCAAGTGTTTAATTTGCATTAGAATTGCCAAGTATTGAAAACGGAAAAATATTCAGAAAAAAACTTACCTTTGCTCAAAATTTAAACCTTGCTTCTGACGCCGTCATCTAATTGCTTCTTTTCAAGAATTACTGGCGTCCATGTCTCTTTCTCTCTTTGCCTTGTTTTTTCTCCTCCCATTTCCTGGCAATAAGAAATAAGATTTTATAAAATTTGGCATCCTCAAGAACTGAGGATCAATTAGACTTTTCTGGAAATACCAGGGAATAGAACACCAAAAGAATCAGAAAACAATAGAAGTTGGAAAGAATCTGAATGACTTCCTTCCTTGTCTCTTTTTCTCTCTGCCTCCATTATCAAGACTGGCTATTAATTAATTCTCACTTAGGCAAGCTAGGTATGTGTAGGGTTGCCAGGTCTGCTTCCCAAAAACAGCGGACAAGCGGGGGGGGGGGGTGTTAAGTAGTAAAAATTTTTTAAAAAATTACAATTAAATTATATATTTTCTTACAAACATTTTAACACGTATTAAAATAATCACTTCAAAACTTTACTTAAAATTCAAAACATCAAATATATTATAATAATATGTAAAATATTAAATTACATTTTACTTTGCTGTCGTGTGTATTTTTTATTTGACTGTGCAGCTTTGATCAATTCTTTGTGTTTAAGGAATAATTCTTTAATTTCAGTACAATGTTGAAAAATATTTAAAAATATACAAAGTTCACTTCGAACTGATGGTACAAGCAGTCGGTTACGTTCGTCAGTCCACAAATTTCCCATAATGCTGAAAATTCGTTCAACATTTGCATTTGATACCGGAATTGATGCACAATACTGGAACAGTTTCAGTAAACTTGGAGCTGGCTCTTTCTTGAAAAAGTACATCCACTTATCAAGGGATGAATCTCCCTGCAGATGAACATAAACTTCTTCTAAGGCAGAAATTTCATCGAAGAGAGTGTTGGGTGGAAGTTCTTCTCCCCGTGGTGATAATAACCAGATGTTCGTCATTTCTTCTAAAGTTGGAGGATTATTGCAATCAATTAGATTGAAACAACTTAGCGTCTCATATACTGAATCGGTGAAATTATACCACTTTTCTAGGTACACAATGGCTCTTTGATACACGTTGATGGCTTCTTTCTTGAACTTTTGCACGGCATTCTCAGGCAAATGTTTTTTATGTAAGGCAAATAAAACTTTCATTCCAAAAAACTGCTCATCGTATTTTTTTTGCAAAGAATCACGCAGCTTACACATGATAATGTGAAGATCACATGCAAGAATTTTCTTGCTTTCCAGCTTCAGTAGGGTGTCTTGCATTATTGACATGAAGAAGTGCATGAAATATAAATACTATTCTGAAATTGTTGCTTCATCGTCCTTTGCGAGTTCATTTTCCTGATCCGAAATAAGGTTCCAGATAACCTTATGGCACTCATCAGATCCAAGAAAAATAAAATACGATTTTAGAGGTATCCAGTTTAAAAGAAGTCTTTCGACCGCTTTAAACAAACTTAACCAACGTGTTGGAACATGGCACAAAACTTCATGGAATTCTGACTCGCAAAACTCAAAAAATGATTTCAACTCTTCTCGTTTCTTCGCAGAATTCGAAAATTCGGCAAAAACCTTCAGCACTACATTTTCGATATCAAAAGATAACTGCTTTAATGCATTTTTTGCGCTGTTGTGTAAAATGTGATTATTGCAATGAGCAGCTACAATATTGTCATTTTCCAGCAATAATTTTTGATAAACAGATTTGTTCACTCCATAATTGACCAATGCATTATCTGCTGAGTAAACTGAAACATTATTTATTTCCAATTCATTATCACTAAGAACTCGACACACTGATGATTTTTTATTGATGTAGAATCTTCGAAAGAATCCTCATAAAAGTCTAAAATTTTCACACACAGTTCTTCACAAGTAAAATATTGTGCAACAACGGGATACATTTTGCAATTTCCCTTGTTTGATGCGTCAGTGGAGAGAGAAAATGGAATTCCAGTTTTAAGATCATTGAGAACCAACTCAATAGAAAAAGGATACAAAACCTCATTGACAATAGCTAATGATTTGGTTCTTCCACAAGACATCAATTTCTGAATCATCAAAAATTTGCTTCATTAACTTAATACCGCAATCTTGAGCCAGGAAAGAAATATGGTGTTTGATCCCATGGTAAGTTTCAGCCATTTCAGCTACAGTCACTTTCTCACTGAAAGAGGAGTCTTTAACAATGAAAAACGAATTGATTCGCTTGTTGCTGGAAGCTATTTTCTCCTTATCTAAATGATTTTTTTTGTGCTTGCATGCTGTGTGACAGCTTTTATACTATTATATTCAATTGTGAACGATTTCTGACACAATTTACAATAGGCCGTCGTATTTGTTCTATCGGTTTCGTTGTTGGTAATCCATGCAAAAGTAGCTTCCCAGTCTTTGGTGTATTTGCACACTCCTCTCTTTCGTTTTAAAGAATTCGAAAACTCGCCGCTGTCACTCTCATCACTCGACGCCATTTTAGGTCAGTCGACAAAAGCTACAATACATTTTAAAAATGTGAACTGTACATAATTTTATAATATATTTTTATTTTAATCTCATCATTAATTTTTTCAGAGAATCAAGTTCAATGGATATTCGATCTTTGTCTCATTCTAACTTATGAAAAAATAGACAAAACACGATTCTCCTATCCTTATTCTCTTAGACTATACAGCTTTAGATTATGTACCATTTCATCATAAAGCTTTTGAATAAAAAAAATGTCCACTATTTTGTGAAAAAAAATAGTGAACATAATGTGAAAAAAGCAGACTGTCCACTCAAATAGTGGACACCTGGCAAGGGTAGATATGTGAGAAAAGGCTGGGAAGGTGCCTCTCTTCCCCATTTTAACAAGAAAATCAGAAAAGAACTCAGGGAATCTAAAATTTATCTTGTTTTTATGGTGAGCATTAAGATTCAGAGTGCACATTGTGAACCAAGAAATTATAAAGCAGAGTAGGTTATCTCTTTTTTTTTTTTATTGAAAAAGTTTTCAAATACAAATTTTCCCCCTTTTTCCCCCCTCTCCCTCCCCCTCCCTAACCCCCCCTCCCCACCCATCCCCCCCTGTGACTTCTTCATAACAAAAAAAAAACCTAATTCATAACAGATTACTTACTCCCTCCTCTAGATATTGACCTTTACTTACTAAAAATATTATTAATATTATAACATCCCCCTTTATCCATACATATCAAAAAAGAGAAAAGAAAGGAAAAAAAAGACATTATACTATGACATTATAAAATAACTTCTCCACTTTAAAACTATACGATAAGTCCTACTTTAACATTTAATCTTCTATATATATTACTATAACATTCCAAAGCGGCCTTCCCCATAAAATCTAGTTTAACATTTATTCCACTCTATCCATTTCCTCCACTCCCCTAAATATAACACTTAAAAATCCCTTTTCTTAGACTAATCAATCTACTAAATAGCTTATTCACCCACTATCATGCAAAATTGCCATAGACAACATTTCTTAACATCTTTGATTCACTGCCCACACTTCTTAAAAATATATGTCTATATTTTCCATTATATCTAAATAAAAAAAAAGAAAAGACAATGACTTTAAATTTATAATCCATATAGTATCTTCTTTGAGGTCTTTCCACTGGATTGGTAGAACCAACATCCATAATCGGGTAACATAGCTTACTGGTGCAACAGTTTATTCAGGATCTTCAATCATATCTGCCCCCATCAGTAGTAAATATCTTCTTATATGTATAAAAGTAAAAACAACCACCCGAGTGACATTATAATTATATTCCATATAGTAATAATTGTGGGTTTCATCAGGATTATTAATTCCCATCATCGTAGTGGGTAACAACCCGATCTTCTGCATGCCCCAGCATAACTCTCTTGCCTTGTGATTCAAGATAATATAATATGTTTATCAACACAAAAAGAAATTCCAAAATGGATAATTCAAATCCATCAGTTTAAGGCTCGTTTCACGTCCCCAGATTACGGCCATGCAGAGATCTGCCACAAACCTCAGGATGATATTAACCAATACGTCGCCTCTTCTGTGTTTACACATAATCGTTCATATTTTAAAATCACTGGCTTCACTGTTGCCTGATTAGAAATTTCTGTTTTTATGCCACCTATTTCTTTTTTTCTTTTCTTTTTGTGGGTTTGGTTTCCATCCTGGTTCCCTTTCTATAAAGTGTGTATCATCTGGTCGGTTTTTATTCTGCTTTGTAAATTGGTCTTGTTGGTTTTGCTTTTGTATCTCATATTTCTTTTTTATCCCTTGTATATCCCCTAATTGGTTTCCATGTTTATCCTTGCCTTGATAAGTCATCACATTAAGATTAGATGCCTCTTCTCTCAAATTTGTAGATAATCCAGCTGGGGTATCCAATAAATCCAAAGGCAATTCATCTGGTACAGTCTCTGTAATTCGATATTTTACCTTTATTTCCGGCTCCTTCTGCTTATCCTGTATTATACCTGGAGATGTTAAGTTCATTTTCAACCTATTTTGATAAAATTCTTCCGCTCTTTCAACAGTATTTAGCTGATATCTTTCTCCTTGGTATCTAAATATAATACCCACTGGGGCGTCCCACCTGTAGGAGATATTTCTCTTTTTTAACTCATTCACCAGAAAACCAAATTTCTTCCTTTCCATCAATATCTTAGGTGGGAGTTCCTTGTAAATCCAAATCTTTCTTCCATACAATTGCAAATTAGAATTGAAGGAGTTTTGAACGATATTATTCCTAATCTCCTTATCTGTAAAATAAATCACCACATCTCTAGGCCATTGCCTTTGCTTAGCAATCCAGGAGTTGATTCGATAAACTCTGTCGATCCTACAAAACACTTCGTCAGGTTGAACCTTTAGAATCCCAGCTAGAAATTCAGAAGATATTTTCCTTAAATCATCTCTATTATTTTCCTGCAAACCTCTTAATCTTATCGCATATTCTGTAAAATTATATTGTACCATTAAAATCTCTTTTTCAATCTTCTGTTGCAGATTTTCTGCATTACCATACTTTTGATCAGCATCTATTTTAGGTTTTTCTTCTAAGCTATTATCCTGAGTGTTTGTCAAATCATTTTCAATTTTTTGAATTCTATTGTCCAATTTATCTTGAATTTCTTCCATTTTAGACTCTAGTACAATAGTATTTGTGTCCAACTGTTTCATAAATCCTGTAAAACCATTAACCACTTGGAGAGTTTTTTCTCCAAAAAATCAAACTTAGATTTCACCAATTCTTTAATTTCCTGCTTAAATTTTTCAAATTGCTGATTCACAATCTCCTCCCTTCTTTCAATCTCCTCTATAAAAAATTCTATTATATTAAAGTCAGGTTCCTGAGACTGAAGAATTAAGTCTTGTTCCTTTAAGTTGTTGGTGGGGGGATCCCCCCCCCTTCTTGTTTATCTGACTTTATGAGTCTCAGTGCCATGTTTCCGCCCAGGCAGGCTTTGTTAAAAAAAAAAGCAAGAAAAAAAAAAGGGACTTCTTTCCAATCAACAACAATATCAGGTCTCCAAGGGAAAAAAAAAGAGAAAAAGATACAGGAGCAAAGTTTTGTCTACAAATGTAGCCAGTGGTATTTATTCCGCTACATTGTAGTAATAGAAAACGGAAAGACTTCCCTTTCAGCCTCTCCTCCAGCCAACGCCATTTTAAAAGGCTTCTTTTTTTCCTCTTTCTTTTCCTCCTCTCTCTTAAGTAATTTTTTAAAAAAAAAAAAAATCAGTAAAATACTTGCAGTTCAATATTACAGGTCCAGCTCACATTTTCTTTGAGTAGTCTGTTAAATTTGCAGGCTTGCTTTTGACGCCTGGCTCTGCATCAGCAGAGGTCTCCCAAAGCCCGGAGCGGCGGCTGGGGATACGGGGCATCTCATCCGCTCCGTCCCAAAAGTAAAAAAAAAACTTTTGGGACTCCGCAGAGAGTTCTACCCACCCCTGCCGGCTCTATCTCCGTTTCCTCATGGAAACGGAGTTTTTTCAAGCCGCCATTCCGTTGTGAAGGCGGCTCTAACAGGCGATGGAAGCTGACGATCCCAAAGGAACGTCTGGCAGCAGCAAACAGCAACCCGGAAGTCAAGAGTAGGTTATCTCTTATAATAACACTTTTATTTTAAAAATCAGCAATACAAGTACAAATCCATACTTTTTTGAATAAGGCTCCATGGCTGTATCTAACAGAACACAAAAACCACAATTTTCACTTCAAAATTATTTATTTATTTATTTATTTATTTATTTATTTATTTATTTATTTATTTATTTATTTGATTTGATTTGATTTGTATACCGCCCTTCTCCAGCAGGACTCAGGGTGGTGAACAGCCGAGATAAAACAAGCATACAAAATTTAAAAAACAGTTTAAAAAGTAATTAAATAATTTTGGCCCACAATTTAAAACAACCCAATTAAAAACAATTTCAAATTAAAACCGAAACGGATGGGATCAAGCCATGTAGGCTATTATTTTTCCATTTGATTCAAAGTGTTTTGATTTTCTTTATGGAATTATTTTTATTTTTTAAAATTGTAATAGCAAAATACAAAATCTTATAGCACCACAGGAAAAAATACATAAATGGTGATTATACATTAAAAAAGTATATATTATGGCGATTAAAAATGACAAAAATAAAATGAACAAAAAAGGAGAAAAGTCACGATAACACCGACAGTTATATAAATTTAGTTCAATCTTTAAGTTTTCCATTAAATGTACCACGTGCAGTAGAAACATACAATTCCATCTTCTCATTTTTATGACAGAAACGCTTGTCAAAGGCTTATATCCTAAATTCATTTCTTAAAGTCAAGAAAAAAAGTTTCTTTTAGTTTATTTAGAATTATCCCCTTTTCAGCATACTAGGCTTTATAAAATCAAAGCAATTAATGAAAAAACAAATTTCATATTTTATTAATATATTCTACATGACATCAAGGTCTTTAACAATAATATTTATTCTCAAAAGGAAGAAATTGTGGAGTGAAAACCTCTAATCAACAGGAATGTTGGAAAATATTCAGCTGGGGAATTGCAAGATTCTCTGTTCCGCTTGAACAAAGAAGAAAAATTAGTTGTAATCCTAGTGATGTTTTCAGTACAGGCAGTGTGCATTTGTCTGAATGCTTTGCAAAAAAAAATAAAATAAAAAAATCTGAATGTTGATTTGGGAGGACATCCAGCTGTCAAGTCATCTTTCTTTAATTTATATGTGGCCCTCCTAAAAGCTAAGGTGGCAACCACAAGTGGTTCATTGAATAACCTTGTTCCTGTTTATATTCTATGATTTCAGACTACAGCTATTCTTCCAGGTGAGAAGGCAATAATTTCAGGAAACGCAAGGAAGAAAATAAACTTTCACTGAAATACAATACCTTGAGGATTATATTAAAATATGCTATTGCAATCAATTAGTAAGGTCATAATTTAATAAAATGAAAATGAAATAATAAAGGCCCAATAAAGAATCCTACATGGGCACCTCTAGTAGCCATCAAAAGACTTTCAAAACTGTTTGTATCTTTATGCATATGTAGTGCATTATTGTAGAAAGATATTTATGCTTTTGAGATCATTACTTTTTAAACTACGGGTAAATATGGGAGCTAAAAAATCTTTTAAACTGGCAGTTGCTCATCTAGAAAAAAAAGGTCTTACATTTTATTTATTTGTTGATTCTTCAGCTCCTTAATCAGATCTGAAATACCAGAATATATATTTTGCCAGATATTAGAAATGTGTAAATGTGTGAGATATGAGAATATATAACATTGAATAATGTGTGTGTGTGTGTGTATTTAAAAATATACTGTTAATCTTTTTATACCACTTTAGCAAAGGAAAGAAAACACTACCATTATCACACTGTGTTGCAAGATTTATATTATACTTAGTTTCTAATTTTTATACTTTTGGCAGATTTAATTTGAGGTCACATGTAAACCAATATTATTGTAATGTATCCACTTTTGGAGGGAATTTTAGGAGGGAAAACGCTCGATGTTGATTGGCTAGCCCCCTGGCCAAGATACTATATAAAGGGAGCTGTCTTGTTGCACTTTGGCTGGATTTGTCACTGTGAAATAAAGAGCTGCTGTTCACACAGACCTGTCTCCTGTCTCCTCACTCACCCAACTTAACACCGGCGACGAGGGTGGGATGAGGTAGATAGGTAGCACCAGAAAGAGCTGACAACCCAAAAATCCAGCCAGGCAGAAAGTCTGCCGCGTTGAACAAGACAACCACAATGTCCGCCTTTGCTTCGACCCAGCGAAGGAGAAGTGGGAATCGTACATGACCAGATTCAAGTGTTTCCTCGAAGCCAATGACCTACAAGGGCTTTCTGATAATCAGAAGTGGGCCCTCTTCCTGAGCCACTGCGGCCCAGAAGTCTTCAACATGGCGGAGTCGCTTTCTGAACCGACCCGGTTCAATCGGTACCGTGGCAGGTCTTACAGACCACGCTGAGGTCACATTATGCCCCGGTACCATCTAAATTTGTGCAACGATACGAGTTCCGACAGAGACTACAGTGAGAGGGAGAGTCAATCAGCGCTTACATGGCCGCCCTGCGCAAGGCCGCAATGCACTGCGAATACCGAGACCTCGATGATGCGCTCCTAGAGCAACTCATCTGCGGCATTAGAGATATTTGCCTACAGAGATGACTGCTAGCCAAAACCAATCTGACCCTGCACATCACATTAGATAAGGCTCACGAGTCGTCCAATAAAGCTGCCGAGACCCTGCAGTGACCAGCGCAGCCCCAGGCGACAATAAAATCGCTCCCGGTGCACCGAGAGGTGGCCCAGACCGACAGTGAAGATGAGACAGACGAAGACATCTTCAAAACCGAGAAACACAAGTGCAATGAGGGCGACCGAAAAGACCCTTGCGCTAGTTATGGGGGACCCCACCAGCAACAAATGTGTCATTTCCAAGAAGCTATCTGCTGGTGCTGTGGCCGCAAAGGACATTTGGCACGGGTGTGGAGGGCAATCCAGCCATCCAACCAAAAAAGAGCTGTCACTAACCCTGCCGGCCAGCAGCAGCCTTTCAGAAGAGACCGGAGCAGCCAGCCCAAGAAAGGCACGTATTTCAAAACTCTGAATGCTTTTCAAACATGCATTGGTCAAGCAACCACCTTGCCAGAAAAGAAGCTGCACATCACTGTCAAGATCAAGGGCGCTCCATGCAAGATGGAGATTGACACAGGCTCGTCCATAACGATCATGTCATGGGCCGAACTCCACACAGCCCTTCCCAACTTTAAACAGCACCAATTGAAGCACCAATGTCTGAAACTACAAGACTACCAGGGAAATTGCATCCCTGTAGAAGGCTACGGCATGTTCCAAGTCAAGTTCGGCCAGTATGATAAAAGACTGCCTCTCACTGTAGTCAGCAGAAGCCTCCCAAGCCTCTTCAGTCTAGACTGGTTTAAGGCTTTGGGAATGGGGGTCACCGGAATCAACGCTACCTGAAGCAACCTACGGGACGGCCTGCTACAAGAATTCCAGGACATGTTCTCTGATCATCTGGGCAAGTATGTGGGGACCCCTATCTCCTTTAACCTGGACCCAAGCATAGCCCCCATCAGGTTTAAGGCTAGGAGAGTGCCCTTTGCACTAAAACCAAAAATTGATCAAGAACTAGACAAACTCATAAAGCAGGGGGTTTTAATTCCTATAGATCATGCAAAATGGGAGACCCTGATAGTCACCCCAATTAAGCCCAATGGATCAGTGCGCATCTGTGCTGATTATAAATGCACAATAAATAAGGCTCTCAAACAAAGTGCCTATCCGGTCTCCATTGTACAACATTTGCTCCATTCCCTAGGCCCTGGCAAGATTTTTGCTAAACTTTATCTTGTGCAGGCATACCAGCAACTGCCAGTAGATGGTGCTACCGCTGAAGCACAGACTATTGTAACTCATAGAGGTGCCTTCAAGTGTACAAGATTGCAGTTTGGAGTCAATGTAGCCAGTCCCCGGATTATTTCAGAGCGTGATGGAGTGTCTGCTGCAAGGACTTCCAGAGGTAGTCTCCTATTTTGATGATGTCCTTCTTACTGCAGCAGATGAACAACAACTCGGGGACTGGTTACGTAGGGTGCTAGAGAAATTTAGAAATGCGAGATTGCAAGTAAAGCAAAGCAAATGCAAGATAGCAGTGCCTGCCATTGAATTATTGGGGTACAAAGTAGACGGAACTGGCATACACCCCACCGAAAGCAAGATACGGACTATTAGGAATGCACCAATCCCTTAAAAACAAGGCAGAGCTACAAGCATTCCTAGGACTTTTGAACTTTTACTCAATTTTCCTAAGAGACAAAGCAACGGTAGTTGAACCCTTCTACTGATTGCTTGCTAAGAAATCCCTGTGGGTCTGGGGCAAAGCCGAGGCTGAAGCATTTGCCGCTGTGAAAAATGATATAATTGAGAGAGTATAATACTTGCTAATATTAGAAAATTATATATAACTGTACATATCTCTTCCTATATTCCTTTAGAAAGAAGAGAAGCTGTTTTCATTTTAGTTGAGAGAAAAAACTGTCTCACAGTGCTGGACTAGATGCTGTCCCTTTATGCTTGCTGTTTGTATATACAGTACTTCCTTATATGATGCAAGCAGGAAGTGACAGGGACCTTATCTCATATTACTGGAAGAGAAAACAATAAAAGCACTGTGACTAGCAGCAAGAAAGAAGACACTGATAAAAGTATTCCCTAATTGTAATTTACAACTGTTAGACACTAAATCCCATGGCTTTCTCTATATTTTTTCCTATATTCTGGCATTTATCTTAAATGTTGATAACATAATACCTGATCTTTCATGAGCTGTGGATTTTCTATCCCATGTTGTCCTGTCACCAGTATAGATTAAAGATAACATTGTCTTGTCCATGCACTGTCCATGACAAATGTAGCCTCTGGTCACATTTTTCTGTTCCTGTTGGCTCAAGCAGTCCTATCCCATTTACCTTCTGATTCTTTCCTTTTTCTAAGCCAACTCTGCATTTTCACTGGCTAGTTTGCAAAGAAAGGAAAGCCCCTTTGCCTCATTTTCTTGAATAAAGTGCTTATTATAGCACTCAGTAGCATAATGTTATAACAATTGCTTGACACATGAATGACCTTTGGAACATAGTAGAAATATTGTTGTTGCCAATTGTTATGCTCCAATGCTCTTTCTCTGAAATGCTTACTTTTCTACCAGGCACTGTTTAAGATTAAATGGTGCACCAGGTGGAAACAAGAAAAGGAAGGAAGGAAGGAAGGAAGGAAGGAAGGAAGGAAGGAAGGAAGGAAGGAAGGAAGGCAGGCTACACTGACCAAGCTTTTAAATATGATATTAGCCCAAAATAAATGGCATCCCATAATAACTCTTCTACTGTAAAGAGGTACTGCAGAAAGATTGACTAGTTTAACCATGGATCTATGCTTGTTTGATTTTGCATAGAGATAAGAATCTAAACATTTCCTCTCTGCTTGGACATGTGGGCTGGATTATTCCACATGGAGGGGTCCCTGGGTATACTGGAATTAATAATAAAGCTTTACAGGCTGAAAACAGTACTTTGATATGCACTTGGAAACTAATATTTAATCATCATGCATACAGTATCCAAAATGTCAGTAGTAGGTCTCATTCACCAATATCTGACTGCAGCATTTGTATCAATTCTAGTTTCTATGTTATCTTCAGAAAAGCCTTATACAGCAGCATACATTGCCATAGTCTAAGCACATGACGATGAAGACAGTAATATCTGTTTCTAAGGCTTCATAATCCAAGTAGGGGCACAACTGGGGCACCACCTTAAGTTGGAGTAGCACACCCCGGTCATAGCCTGCATTGGCTATTCCAATAGAAGTTGTAAATTAAAAAGTTTTCACTACATTGCAGATCTATTTTTTAACAAACAGGGAAGGTGACACTATGTCACAATTTCTACTCCATTCCTTCTGTAACAACTGAGGGTAAAGACATATATGTGAGAAACACTAGGTTGCTGATGAACCATCTCTTGCAGCAACTTTATACAGAAGTTAAGTAGCAATGGGAAGATAGTGGAACTCTGAGATACATCAGAATAAAACAGTCTTGAATTAAACTGAATCTGCTCACTGAGATAGGAATAGCCCTAACACCTAAGCACTGGATACCAAGTTAAGATACCAAGGTTAATCATATTAAAAAGTCATTGAGAAATATAAAAGAACCATTGGGAAATATATAAAGAACCATAAGTGCAGAAGAGCACTTCTACTCTTCTGACACAGATTGATCATTTTGTTTTATCATTTGTGATAAAACAACACATTTACTACAAAGAAATATATTTTACAAATCTACTGTTGTAAACATTACTCTATATCACATGCTGTCCATGATAAATCAACAGTAATGTACTACAGGTTCCTAAAACCTCCACTTTCTTGCCAGCTATTGAGATTTGAGAACCAGTTTTTTCCCCTACAGCTATGAAACTTGCACTGCAGAGATGTTATCCCATGTTTGTGGGTGTTCTTTTTCTCAGAACACCAACTATCTGCTATTTACTCCATTCTTATTCCATTTCATTTAGTCCAACTTGGAAAGAAACACTCAAACACAGTTGCATTGGCTTTTTATGTTATTTGACATATTATATAATGCTTGCTTGAATAGCATCATAGTAAATTACAGGGCTTCTTTGATTGTTTTATGGAGCAAGAAAGTTCTACAGATTGTTCTTGACTTATGACTATTTGAACCACTGTTCAAAGTTATGATGGTGATGTAAAAAATGACTTATGGCCATTTATATAATTTTTGCAGCATCCCCACGTTCACATTATTAAAATTTAGATGGAAAGCAATTAGTCTCTATTCAGAATGGTTGCAGCATTCTGAGATCACATGATCATCATTTGTAATTTCCCAGATGATTTTTGACAAGCAAAATCAATGGAGGAATCCAGATTCACTTAATAATGGCAAAAAAAAGTTGTAAAATTGGTCTTTAATGACTTCCATTGCTTACCTTAGCAATGGACGTTCCAGTCCCAATTGTCATCATAAGTTTACTGCAGGCACTGATTTGTGGGCAGGTATCCTCAGAGCTTAGCTTTTGGCTAGCTTGGGTTGAACAATGATTGACTGAAAATATTCTATACGAATTCAGTATCATACGAGACCTATTTGAGGCTGGGAGCACATTGGGAGAAAATGGAGGAACTGTACTGGAAATTACTTGCAAACAGGGGAGATAGTGATGTGCTATAGTTGGATGAAGGAGATTATGGAGATGGAATCCAATGCCAATAAGTGGTTGTTTATTATAAATTCATTTATTGCAACAAAGAAATTCTGTTTGATGACAAAGCATTTTTTCAACAAGATTAAAAATTATGTAATGGATACTTATTGGAACAAACGCAAAATTGAACTCATGCATAAATAAAATGAGCTGAATTAGATTGATTCATATATTTCTATATAACACCCATCTATTTTTTTATTAGATACATATATTTGTGTAAAGATTAACACGTTAGCTTTTATAGATTCATATTTTATTATACCCTTTTCAAAGATTTATTTATTTATTTGTTTGTTTTGGGTATTGGAGGAACTCAGGTTTGATTTTTTTGGAAAAAAGTTTTTTTTAAAAAATAATCATTGAATATATGCATTAAGTTGACTAGAGACAAGTAATTTATTTTGGAGGATTTTTAAGGAATTGAAAGAATTCCATGCTGAATATTTACAATGCAATTCTGGGGCTCTGGGAAAATCACAAAAAAGGATGCTTGGTACCACATAAAGCCCCCAGATTGTTCATTCCTGTTTTAAAATTTCAGGTTCATTTTCAAAGTATTAGAAATGAAAATCAAATTTAACTTATTAACAATCACAACTTATGTACCATGTACATAAGTCATATATTGAAATATTCTACCGCCCCAAATCAGCAGAGATGTGGCTTTCTGCCTACACAAGGGCAGAATGAACTTCTATTGCATAGAAGTAAATTGTAAAACAGTCTTTAGAACTGTCAATATCACATCCCAAAAGATATACAGGTAGAAGTATCTGAAAAGTAAATACCAAATTAGTCCCAATAGGAGTATTCGAGTCAGGGACATGATTGATATGTTACATTCCAATAGTGTCTACATAATTTTGATTTAATTATCAGGGGAAAATAAATATATATATTTCCTTAACTTGTAAATAATAAGATAACTTAATTCTGAGCTATGCAAGATGAGACTTTTTGCCCTTCTGTGAACTGTATTGGACAGGGCAGCCCAGGATCAATAACCTCAAAATAGTGGTTTATTCTAAGCAATCAAAATCTCTTTCCCTTTTAATGTGAGCAGCATGGATCATGTGCTTATCAAAAGAGTAGTGGCTTCAGTTTTCAATCACACATGGCATTGTGATATTTTTTATATGATTGCGCAGTCTTAGGTTAATTTGGTGTGCACCAAGGAACAAGGACTGTTTAAGTAGTTGGCCCTAAACTGCTGCCCTCTTGAAGCATTAAATAGGAAATGATAAGAACTCAAGTATAATAGCTTTGGAGGCCACTGGTTTGATAATAGCTTGACTAGATAACTATGCTGTGATCAAGCATAGATGATACATAAGAATACTTTGTCTGTGGTAGTTCCCTTATCATGTGTTTTTCTCAGTATCAGTATCAGATCCATATAGATTACAACATTTATTTGTAGTGTATTTAAACCCTAAAAGAATACATCAGAAGTATAAAGAATTCACATTTAACTAATTTTATGATATGATGGTGAATTATATTTGAATATGTGAAAAATAGAGGGTGGGCAATAACTGAACCATTTTTTTTAAAAAAAGAAATGCTTGGAAATGTGTATCGTGCCTACATTTGCAGAGAAACAGCAGGAGTCAGTGAATCATGCGGCATTTTAATTAACACTCACCACAGAAACAAGATGTAGTCAGCATCAACGTGGGTATCTCCAGAGTCATCAAAACCTATGACGAATAACATGGGTTAGTCATACTTCTACATTTGCCCATTGTGCAGCCACCATTAGTTATTAAGCATTTAGAAAAAGACACAGATAGATTTAATGAATCATCCAAAATTCTATCTTCCATCTATTTGTCATTATCAAATTGCTGCTATGAAAAACATTTTTGGTTTTTTTTCAAGCACTTTTGGGGACACTATTTTGCTGATGCTATTCTGTAAAGAAGAAAGTGAGGGGTGGTGGGGGGGGAAGAGCTGGACTTGGAAATCCCAGGAAATTAAGAGCCAAAATTCCCTACCTTTTATTCAAATTGCCACTATTTAAAATTAAAATAAGGAAGATTCAGTTTTAGATTAAAAAAAAACATTTATTTGTTCATCTGCTTATTTAAGCAAGTAGATCTTGCAGGAAGCAAGGTTCTTTGCAGATACTGTGTGTGTTACTAAAGGGACAGGAGAATGGGATGCATAAATTGAAAGCCCTGACAAAAGAAAATAAAGGAGAAACAGTGTTTAGGAACTAGTTTGTATGCAGTAATTCAGTACATTAAAGATATATAGTTGTCATTTAGTTGATGAGTCGTGAGGGAAAGGGCTCTTCCCAGTCATCATTTTTCTCCAAGTCTTTCAAGAGGGGGAAAAAAAGGAGAAACACTTTTTCCCCCTCCCATTTCCCAAATTATGAATCTGCATATGAAGGTTTTAATGCCTGCCTTTGCAATTTTGTTCAATCTACAAATTCCAATTAAATTGTCAGCATGTCAACATAGCAACAAGTACACTTTGGATCCACCAATTAGTTTGGCAAATTACAAGCAAGTTGACATCATTTGTTAGGAAAAAAACTGAAAAGTAATAGTACAAAAAAACTGGGAAATGACTGGCAAAGGACACTATAAACATGCCTCTTCCCCATCTTATTTCTGCCTCTTCATATTCTGTATTTTGGGATGCACAGCGTCAACAATGTGTTATGGAATACCATTGTTTCTTAATATTTTATGGGAATTGGAGAAAAATGTCAGCTTTGTTTTCTGATACTACTAGGCTTACCACATTTGAATTGCAAAATCCAGATACCCACCAGATTGAAACAAAGACAAAAATTTGTTCTGTTTATGTTTTACACATATGGATATTGACCCTTAGGTCTGGAGAAATGAAAACATTTGTTGTTGTTGTTAGTTGCAAAGTCGTGTCTGACCCATCATGACCCCATGGACAACGTTCCTCCAGGCCTTTCTGTCCTCTACCATCCTCTGGAGTCCATTTAAGCTCATGCCTACTGCTTCAGTGACTCCAGCCAGCCACTTTGTTCTCTATCGTCCCATTCTTCTTTTGCTCTCAATCTTTCCCAGCATTAGGCTCTTCTCCAGTGAGTTCTTCCTTCTCATTAGGTGGCCAAAGTATTTGAGTTTCATCTTCAGGATGTGGCCTTCTAAGGAGCAGTCAGGGTTGATCTTGGTTGAGACTTGGTGGCGCAGCAGACTAAAACACTGTTAAGTAACACCAGCTGCCTGCAATTACTGCAAGTTCAAATCTCACCAGGTTCACTCAAGGTTGACTCAGCCTTCCATCCTTTCGAGGTAGATAAAATGAGGACCGAGTTTGTGGGGGCAATAAGCTGATTTTGTATAAAATAGAACACTGCTGGGGGAGGGGCAAAAAGCCCTATTAAAGCAGGTATATACAAAAGTATGAATGCTATTGCTTAACGCATTGTAAGCTGCCCCGAGTCTCCGGATAAGGGCGGCATATAAATCGAACCAATAAATAAATCTCTTCTAGGACTGACGGTTTGATCACCTTGCAATTCTTTCGTGCTCAGCCTTTCTTATGGTCCGACTTTCACAGTGATACATTGCAACTGGGAAAACCATAGCCTGGACTATACACACTTTTGTTGGCAGGGTGATGTCTCTGCTTTTTAGTATGCTATCTAGATTTGCCATAGCTTTCCTCCCCAGGAACAAGCGTCTTTTAACTTCTTGGCTGCAGTCCCCATCTGCGGCGATCTTGGAACCCAGGAAAATAAAATCTGTCACTACCTCCATTACTTCCCCATCTATTTGCCAGGAATTGAGAGGGCCGATGCCATGATCTTAGTTTGCTTAATTTTGAGCTTCAAGCCAACTTTTGCACTCTCCTTCTTCACCTGCATCAAGACGCTCTTTAGTTCCTCTTCACTTTCTGCCATTAAAGTGGTATCATCTGCATATCTTGCCACCCCATTTTGCCGTTTTTTTTGCCCCCGCAGCTGGAAGGTGGAACCGACCATCTGGTTCCACCCCAGGTGCCTGATGGACCCTGAGCAGTTCCAGATGGAGCTTGGGACTATCCTCTCTCTCTTTTCCATGCCCCAGTCGAGACTCTGGTGGATGCCTGGGAAGAGGCGGCTGCTGGGGCTCTCGACTAGGTTGTGCCTTTGCGACCTCTGACCCAACGCAGATCCCGATTGGCCCCTTGGTTTACTGAGGAGCTCCAGGAGATGAAGCATCGGAGGAGAGGTCTGGAGAGCTGTTGCAGATCCAGCTGTTCCGAATCTGACCAAGCAGAGCTGAGATCTTTTATTCGATCCTATCTGGTAGCGATGAAGGCGGCGAAGTGTGCTCACTTCTCCGCCCTCATCACGTCCTCAGAGAACCGCCCGGCCGCCCTATTTAGGGTATCCCACTCCCTTTTGAATCAGGGAGCGGGGGAGGACCCTGTGAGGGAGCGGGCCGAGGAATTTAGTAAATACCTGCAGGATAAGATCGCTCAGATTCGGGAGGGGCTGGAGTCCGACTGGGCGGGGTCGGTTGGGGAGGAGACGACAGGTCTGGTGATTTGGGAAGAGTTTGATCCTGTTACTCCCAAGGAAGTGGACAGGATCATGGGGAAGCTGAGTGCCACCACGTGTGTGCTGGACCCGTGTTCCTCCTGGCTCATTTATTCGGCCCAAGAGGTTACATGCGGTTCGATCCAGGCAGTGATTATGGCTTCTTTGGGTGAGGGGCACTTTCCAGCTGCCTTGAAGTGGTGGTGAGACCCCTCCTCAAGAAGCCTACCCTGGATACGGCTACTTTGAATAACTTTTGTCCTGACTCCAACCTTCGCTTTATGGCAAAGGTTGTTGAGAGTGTGGTGGCACATCAGCTCCCATTGGTCCTGGATGAAATATTATATCTGGACCCATACCAGTCGGGTTTCAGGCCTGAGTACAGCACGGAGATGGCATTGGTCGCACTGGTGGATGATCTTTGGAGGGCTCGGGACAAGGGTTATTCCTCTGTCCTGGTCCTATTAGATCTTTCAGCGGCTTTCAATACCATCGACCATGGTATCTTACTGCGGCACCTTGAGTGGTTGGGAGTGGGAGGCACCGTTCTTCGGTGGTTCACCTCCTACCTCTCGGGGCGTGCACAAGTGGTGTTGGCAGGGGGACAGAGGTCGGCCTTGAGGTCCCTCACATGTGGGGTACCTCAGGGTTCGGTCCTCTCTCCCCTTTTGTTCAACATTTATATGAAGCCGCTGGGGGAGATCATCCGTGGTTTCGGGGTGAAGTATCATCAGTACGCTGATGATACCCAACTTTTTATATCCACCCTGAACCATCCCAGTGATGCCCTCGACATGATGTCCTGGTGCCTGGAAGCGGTGCGGCTTTGGATGGGGAGGAACAGGCTTCAGCTCAACCCCTGCCAAGACAGAGTGGCTGTGGGTACCAGCATCTCAGTTCCAAGGGAATATTCCATCATTGGTCATAGGGAGTGAGGTGTTGCCCCCTGTTGAAAGAGCGTGCAATTTAGGCATCCTCCTGGATTCACAGTTGACTTTGGAAGATCATGTTGTGACTGTGACCAGGGGGGCATTTGCACAGATTCGTCTGGTGCACCAATTGTGCCCCTGCCTGGACCGTAATGACCTCCACACAGTCACTCATATGCTCATGACCTCCCAGATCGACTATTGAAATGCTCTCTACATGGGGCTGCCCATGAAGACCACTCGGAGGCTTCAGCTGGTGCAGAATGCAGCCGCGCAGGTAGTGATGGGAGTGTCTCGATACTCTCATGTTACACCCCTCCTGCGGGACCTGCATTGGCTACTGGTTGCCCTCTGGGTGAGATTCAAGGTGCTGGTTATTACCTATAAAGCCCTACATGGCCTAGGCCCAGGGTACCTGACAGACTACCTGCGGCCAGCGATAGCTCCCCATCGCCCGGTGCATTCCCACAGGGAGGGCCTCCTTGAAGTGCCGTCGGCCAGGCAGTGTCATCTGGTGACTCCTAAGGAATGGGCTTTCTCTGTGGGCGCACCTACTTTATGGAATCAACTCCCCCTGGAGCTCCAGGTGGCCCCTGACCTGCGCTCTTTCTGCCGTGATCTTAAGACATGGTTATTTCACCAGGCCGGATTGGACTGAAGGGGTTTTTAAGGGGAGTTTTAATGGTTTTTAACACTTAATATTGATTTTATCTGTTTTTATTCCTGTGAGCCGCCCTGAGTCCTTTCCGGAGAGTGGGCAGCATATAAGCTTAATAAATAAATAAATAAATATCTGAGGTTGTTGATATTTCTCCCAGCAATCTTAATTCCAATTTGTGATCATCTAGGCTTACCTTTCTCACGATGTGCTCTGTGACAGTATATAGTCTTGCCGGATTCCTTTCCCAATTTTGAACCACTCAGTGGTTCCATGTCCAGTTCACACTGTTGCTTCTTGACCCACACATAGATTTCTCAAGAGACAAATAAGATGGCCTGGTACTTCCATCTCTTTAAGAACATGCCACAATTTGTTGTGATCCACACAATCAAAGGCTTTAGCATAGTCAATGAAGCAGAAGTAGATGTTTTTTTGGAACTCTCTAGCTTTCTCCATGATCCAGCGTATGTTGGCAATTTGATCTCTAGTTCCTCTGCCTCTTCAAAATCCTGCCTGTACTTCTGGTAGTTTTCAATCCACATACTGCTGGAGCCTAGCTTGTAGGGTTTTAAGCATAACTTTATTAGCATGTGAAATGAGTGCAATGGTGCGATAGTTTGAACATTATTTGGCATTGCCCTTCTTTAGAATTGGAATGTAAACTGAACTTTTTCAGTTCTGTGGCCATTGTTGAGTTTTCCAAATTTGCTGGCAAATTGAGTGTAGCACTTTTACTGCATCATCTTTTAAGATTTTGAAAGCTCAGCTGGAATACTGTCACCTCCTCTAGCTTTGTTGTTGCTCAGATTTCCTAAGGCCCATTTGATTCACATTCTAGGATGTCTGACCCGAGGTCAGTGATCACCCCATCATGGTTAACAGGAATGTTAAGCTCGTTCTTGTATAGTTCTTCTGTGTAATTTTGCCACCTCTTCTTAATCTCTTTTGCCTTTGTTAGGTCCCTGCCATTTTGATCCTTTATCATGCCCATCTTTGCATGAAATGTTCCCTTCATATCTCCAATTTTCTTGAAGAGATCTGTGGTCCTCCCTATTCTATTGTTTTCTTCTATTTCTTTGCACTGTTTATTTAAGATGGCATTCTTATCTCTTCTCTGGAATTCTGCATTCAACTGGGTGTATCTTTCTCTTTCTCCCTTGCCTTTTGCTTCCCTTCTTTCCTCAGCTATTTGCAAAGCTTCCTCAGACAGCCATTTTGCTTTCTTGTGTTTTTTTCCCCTTTGGGATGGTTTTAGTTGCTACCTCTTGTACAATGTTGCAAACCTCCATCCATAGTTCTTCAGGCACTCTGTCTATCAGATCTAATTCCTTAAATCTATTTGTCACCTCTACTGTATATTCATCAGGGATATGATTTAGTTCATACCTGAGTGGCCTAGTGCTTTTCCCTATTTTCTTCAATTTAAGCCTAAATTGTGCAACAAGAAGCTCATGATCTGAGCCACAGTCAGCTCCTGGTCTTGTTTTTACTGACTGTATAGAGCTTCTCCACATTTGGCTGCAGAGCACATAGTCAATCTGATTTCTGTGTTGACCATCTGGTGATGTCCATGTGTAGACTTGTCTCTTGGGTTGTTGGAAAGGAGTGTTTGCTATGACCATCGTATTGTCTTGACAAAATTCTACCAGCCTATGCCCTGCTTCATTTTGTACTCCAAGGCCAAACTTGCCTGTTATTTCAGTTATCTTTTGGATTCCTACTTTAGCATTCCAATCCCCCATGATGATAAGGACATCATTTTTTGGTGTTAATTCTATAGGGTATTGTAGGATTTCATAGAACCGGTCAATTTCATCCTCTTCAGCACCAGTGGTTGGGGCATAGACTTGGACTACTGTGATATTGAATGGTTTGCCTTGGTTGCGAACTGAGATCATTCTGTCATTTTGGGGATTGTATCCCAGTATTGCTTTTCCTACTCTTTAATTGACTATGAAGGCTACTCCATTTCTTCTGAGAGATTCTTGCCTGCAGTAGTATACTGATGGTTATCTGAATTAAATTCACCCATTCCTGTCCATTTTAGTTCACTGATTCCTAATATGTCAATATTCAGTCTTGTCATCTGTTGTCTGACTACATCCAGGTTGCTGTGATTCATGGATCTTACATTCCAGGTTCCTATGGAGAATAGATCTTTACAACATTGGGCTTTCCTTTCACCACCAGATGCATCCATAGCTGAGTGTCCTTTCGGCTTTGTCCCAGTCACTTCACTCTTTCTGGCACTACTAGTACTAGCCCTCTGCTCTTCCCCAGTAGCATATTGGACACCTTCCAATCTGAGGGTCTCATCTTCCTGTAGCATATCTTTTTGCCTTTTGGTACTGTCCATGGGGTTTTCATGGCAAAAATACTGGAGTTGGTTGCCATTTTCTTCTCCAGTGGATCATGTTTTGTCAGAGATCTCTGCTATGACCTGTCCATCTTGGGTGTCCCTGCACAGCATAACTCATAGCTTCACTGAGCTACGCAAGCCCCTTCGCTACGACAAGGCAGTAATTCATGAAGGAGAAATGAAGACATATCCCTCTTAAATTGGGTTGCATGTGGGGCTGAAATGTGTTATCAATGCCTCAATTTAGGCATTCAATGGTAGCGGGCAAAGACATCCATAGGATGAGGACAAAAGGCAAAATAGTGGCCGCTTCAAATTATAATATGTATTTTACATGTGCAACACATATAAACATGAAGAATTTCAACTGTGTTATAATGGCTGCCATCTTGACCTTTCGATCACAAATGGTTTGAAGCTTTTCACTGTCTCTATATGAATAATCACAATCTGCCCAGCTCTTTTCCATTCTTCTTCTTAAATATTACTAATTTAAAAGGTTTCTTTGTATTATATGTAGTGATAGAAGAAGAGACTGTTTATGGTGTTTATACAAAATGTAAAGATCTTTTATTTTAAAAATCATTATTAACCATATCTATATAATCTGGGAAGAATATCATAAGCACGTAAAACTTTGTAAAACATATAAAGCAGGCATACTAGTGGCTATTTTCAGCTAAAACAGAATAAGGAGATGTGAGGATATGACATATGTCAAGGATTCCTGACTATTGACTGCATAAGGCACCCACTGAGTGTGAACCACAAATCATGTAGAAGAAAGATTGAGAAGCAGAGAAATGGAAATATGAACGGCAGAGGCACCAAAGAATATTTCTGTCTATCATCTAAACACTGAATTCTTCTTCTGTTTGTTTAACTTCGCAACAATAACATTATAGGGACATAAGTGATATAAGTAATTTCAGCTTATTTGTTGTAGAGTTCACTAACATAAATATACCAAAGCAATACTGAGATTTAATTTAGGCATTCCAGAAGTTATTATTTAGGAATTCTGAGGGAAGCTCAATGTTTTTTGTAGTGTCTTGTCTGCTACATTTTTAATGAGTTTGTGACTAATCTATTTGGGAAATTTGCCAAAACCTGATGAGATTGTGAAAGGCTGCATGCTCCAGGAGTGAAGGCTGAAATTGAAGAGCATTTGGGATTGCTATTTCACTACACATATTTGTAATTATTCCACTACCATTTATACTATCAGACTTCTAAATGTGCAATGCTTAAAAGACCACTATGCTATATATTATTCACAAGGTTAATTATTATTCTATTGCATTAAAGGAAGCCTGCAAAATTGATGAAGGCATATCTATAGAAACTTAGTTATACTTTTTTTTATGTCATCAGATTGAACACTAATCTTTACCATTAACATAACAAAATGCTTTTTATTTTTTTTCAAACATGTAAAGCATCCCGTAAGCATTATTATAAACTTTTTTAAAAAAAATCAGTTTCTTACAAGTGTTAGATTGTTACTGAGAGTCATCCATGACAGAACAGTGCCTACTGACATATTTTTCAGAGATGCATATATTTATTATATATTTTATATATAATAAATATATGCATATATTTGCATATATGCATATATATTCTTTTATTCAGTATAAAAGAAAGTAAGCCTAATTCTCAAAATCAATATATTTTGAAATGAGACAAAGATGCTTTCTGCAAAGCAAGTCAGTACTCATATGTTTGAATGATATAATAGATTAGCTTGGAGCTGTATATGTCCCACTCCAATTTACATCTTGAAGCAGACAATAAAATATCAAACACATGAGATACTGGATTAATAATAAAGCAAAGTGGATGTAGTAGGGCATGTTTGAGCAGTAGTGAGTTCCACTTACCTTCACTACTGGTTTGGAATTGGGAGTGCGTGTGTGCTTGCTTCACTTGCGTGCAGCACTTCTGTGCATGTGCAGAACTTTCTGTACATGTGCAGAGCATCCGTGATGACATCCGGGGGGTGGGCAGAGCCTCCCACCACTGCCACTACCGGTTCACTCGCACCGGGGCGAACCAGTAGAAATCCACTACTGTCTTTGGGCTATCAAGAATAATACAGAATGTGGAGTCACTCTTTAAATTTCAATATGAAGTAATATGAACTAACTTCAATCTGAACTAACTTCATATAAGGGCCTTATACTGGTAGAGCATTGGAACCACTCTGTTGTGTTTCCAAAATATTTTCCTCCTTGAGCAGTTGAACTGATTTTTTTTTTCTAGCTCTGCTATGGAACTACTCAGATTGCAAAATTTTGCAAAGCTAAAGCCCCACAGGGTTTAGGCATACGTTGCTCACACATCTATAGAAGTTTTGTCTTACTCACTCCCGTCTCCTGAATTCAGAATCTTCTGGTAGATTTCGCAGGCTAAATCTGAACCCCACAATAATTTCTTAGCCAATTTCTCATTCCATGTAAAAAATATGGGCTTAATTTTCTTTGCGTATGTAGCAGAATTTACAAACATTCACTTCACTTTGGCCTTCTATGCTGTATATAAGCAATTTATACATGATCTGATTAACAACACAAAACTTACAGGACTCCATCGAGAAGACTACATGGAAGAATGTTACATACTTTATCCTTTGAGCTATGAATTTGTTTAAACTGGACTTTCATTGCTAAAAATAGGATAGGATATTTAAGTGGAAGCCTAAAAGTAAATTAATGCAGTAGGTCTTAAGAAAGGTGGAGCTAAAGCAAGAAAAGATAGGATAGGAATGAATAGAATGATTAAATACAAGCATGAATTACTATACAAATATCACATTGCATAGCAAATACATTTAATAACATATTAATTCACTTAACAACTGTCTTACTTAGCACAAAAATTTTGGGCTCAATTGTGGTTATAGGTCGAGGACTATCTATAAAGAAATTATGGAAAAGAATTCTTTAGCTCCCAAATCCACCTCCTTGTTTTCTTTGGTGCTGTAACGGTGGTGAAAGACACTTCGGTCTCTTTGTGTTTGGCTCTCCTCAGTCTCAAAATTCCATCCCTTCCTTTTTCCCAAGAATGTGACATTCTAGATATTCTATTCTGCTAAATATTCCACCAACCAGATATTCTGATTCAGTATATGCTAAATTTACATAACACAATATTGGGAACAAATATTTTGGGATTTCTAGGAGATGTTGAATTATGCACTTAAAACATGGAAATTCTCAACTTTTGAAGACCTTTTGGTTTACTGAGCTTGGGTAAAACAGAAAGAATAATCTTATAAAAAAAGGGGGGGGAGGCTTACTTCTGCTTTTCAATAATAGAAATATTATTGAATAATCTTTTTCAGACTTGAGAAGATGACATAGTATGTTGCTATATGATTTAATGAACATAGATTTAATGAAACATTAAATGATAATTTTCATATATATTTATAACTATCCTCTATGGTTGCATTTGGTTTTTATTACTTTTATTTTCAATAATTTCAAGAAACAAAATCACATTTACATATATATGTTTAAGAGTTGTATTAGAAACTCCTGAACAGGAAAAAGAGATAATGTTCTAAGACTGCAATTCTATATCTCATGATGAAAATTGCCCTGCAAATTTTAAATGATTTCCTTTAAAAAAAAGTTTTTTCTAGACTGTCAAAAACAAGAATGCAACTGTTCTCAACAATGTATTCTAAATCATGATTTTAGTTTACTACCTAGATCACAAAGTGACTTGATTTAGGAAGGACAAGAAATTTGGTCTAAAAATCTTTTACAACCCAGCTTTCAAACTACTTAATTGATTTCTGTATGCCGTCAGTTTTAAAAAAAAAAACGGTTTGCACAAGTAGTTCTATATTTTATATGCCTAACTATTAGCTATGTGAGGTGTGTTGAGCATAATTCTTGATGGATGAGAGCCAAGAATGAAGAATTAAAAAAATTAAACCTATGCTCTTATAAACCTATGCTTATACCTTATCTCAATTTAATTTTTATCAATTCCAGTTGATTGCCTTTATTTCCCCCCTCTATATTGTCAATTGATAAAAAGGCATTGGCTAAATAATTGCATATTTTATTATTATACATTTTCAATTTTTATTATAATGTGAAAATAAATGTGAACAATCTGTTTACTACTAGATTTCTTATTTTTGCTACTGAACTACAAAATGAACTGTATACTCTTAAATACTCATGTTTAAATTCTGAGGCAGTGGGAGGAGGCTTTAAGAAAAATCTTGACAAAGCAGCTGAGGATACTAATAATTCTTCGGTATTCTTGTACTGTTTTTGTCAGATGTGATTGGCAAAATAATATTTTTTTTTTCTTGTGCATTAAGACCAAATAGAAA
Organism: Pantherophis guttatus; assembly: GCF_059756535.1. Taxonomy (NCBI): domain Eukaryota; kingdom Metazoa; phylum Chordata; class Lepidosauria; order Squamata; family Colubridae; genus Pantherophis; species Pantherophis guttatus. The sequence continues at coordinate 75,750,352 of NC_142066.1, forward strand.
ATTCTATAGGGATTAATAAACAGACAAAATAATAGACTGCCATAAGTATATTATTTAAATTAGATAGTACTTTCTATTGGAACATAAAAATAACACAGAACTAATGCAAGTTAAATATGATAAGAAAGAACATACAGAAACAACAGCAACAAAAATAGAAATTCCCAAACTCAAGACAATAGAAATCCATGATATGAATCAATGTTGTTAGTTTCCCTCATTTCTTTTCTCCACATATGAAATTATTGGAATTAATAAATCAGTAACATGTCATAGTATGAAACACAAATCTTAAAACTTTCTGCACCTATCTAGGAAGAAATAATGCCAAGGCAAATAATTTCAGAGAGTCTGAGTTAGTATAAAATAGCAAACTTTTTGTTAGTTTTTCCATGCATTGATCCATTACAATTAGAAATTTCAATACCACACCTAAGTAATATTACATTTTGTTTACATTACTGTCAGAGTTGAAAAGATCCTTGGCAAAGTGCCTTCTGACCATCACTGAGCGCATTTTAGCAATCCAGATTCCAGCAATTGTGCTGCAACATTTTTGCGAATGGATTTAAGTATTTATCTTTGCGTGTAAAAATTAGAGGAGTGTGTCACATGTTATCTGCTGCTTGAAAAGTGGGGACAGAAGGAAAAGTGATTCCCATCCTTAAGGCATCTTACAAATAAAATCAAAATACAGTAATAAAATTGTAGTAAAACAATACTGGAACTCAATAACTCATTGAGATCTTCTGACAGGATTGTTCTTTACCTGCACAACTTTTTGGAATTGTCGCTCTGCTTCCTTATCCTAAAAGGTGCCACTATAAATCTTATCTAAAATACCTCAGAGATCTAAGAGAATTAATGAAGTTGCCAAAGAAATCAATTTGCTGGCAGATTTTCTTAAATTGCAATCACAATGTCTTGTGCATCCCTAAGCAAGCGTCACAGTCCCGTAATGCAAGAACAACAGTTGGGTGATGAATGGAGCTTTAGTGATATCTGAACATGATGGGAATCAGGAAAGGAATGGTACTCTGAACATTTGGCTGCTGCATGAGTCTTATTTGTCTAGGCAGTATTTACAAGGAAGCCTCTTCTTTTCAGGTAAAAGGAACTTTGCAAGGAGAAACCTATTCAAGTGGCAATAATTCATTTTAAAATAATATCACCTAACATGAAATGTTGTAACAACATACATAGGTCATCAATAACAATAAATCAGCATGGGGCAGATTAATGAAATTAGCAAGTTTATTTCTTTTAATCAAGAATAGGTCCCAGGTTCTCCTTTAACTATGTTGAAACTGGAGATATGAAAAGATCAATTATCAACAGGCAGCTGCACTTTTCCTGATCTACAGTTAAATTTCCATATAGTGAATTATAGCTGCAACCAAGGGATCTGTCCATGATTTGCTAGGTTCAAACTGCAAAGTGAGAAAACTTTATATTTGCTGTTACACTATGATTTCTGATTCTTCAGTTTCATATCATAGTGCATTCAGATACAATAAATAAAACAGCTATCGAGGCTATATATGCCCTTTCTTGCAATTTTGATGAATATATTGAGAGAGTAAAATTAATTTTTATTCTTTAAATTAATTATTTAATTGGATCATGATCTAAATGATAGCAGTATATTCACTGTGAATGATATTCACATAAAGAAAGTATCCCAGAATACCTAAATATCTTATTTTAATTTATGATCCTATAATTATTGCAATACATAATTGTCAAAGTTATCTCAGGCATTGATTGGAATATCTAATATCACAATTGATATACTACATTTATTACACTTAATTGTAAATTCACAATAAGTAAAACTACTATTAGTAGTGGTTAATGGACTATATATTGGAAATTGCAAAATTTAATAGCTTAATATATGCTGGACAAATTTGCATGTAGAACAAAGACCAGTGAAGCAAACTTGGCAGGTAAGTCTTCTTAAAAAATGAAATAAGTTAACTTGATGACATTCTGATTCTGTAATATGGCTTCAGTTATGTTATTTAACAATATGATGATAAGTGTGCAATGTAAAAGAAGCAGGGCCATTTTGGGCAGCAAATAAGAGAGCATTATGTAGGTTAAGATTGGCCAGACAGAAATGTACAGTAATATACTGGGAGAGAAACATTCTTCAAAAATATGACTTCCTAAATAGAAGTCCTAGAAGGAAGCCAGATTATTCTTTATAAAATCCTAGTAAGACCATAACTGGAATACTGCAACCAATTTTGGTCACCAACATCACCAGATGTTGAGACTTTGGAAAAAGGTCAGAGAAGAGCAACTAAGATGATCAAAGGTCTGGATACTAAAACATATGAAGAATGGCTGCAGGATTTGTGTTTGGCTAGTCTAAAGAAGAATTAGGAGTGACATGATAGCAGTATTCCAGTACCTGAATACTTTTGCCACACAGAAGAGGGGGTCAAATTATTCTCCAAAGCATCAGGGGGCAGGGCAGGACAAGAAACAATGGATGGAAACTAATCAAAGAGAGAAGCAACCTGGAATTAAGGAGAAACCTCCTAATAGTGAGGACAATTAACAGAGAACAGCTTGCCTTCAGAAATTGTGGGTGCTCCATCACTGGAGGTTTTTAAGAACAGACTCGACAGTCACTTACCTGAAATCATGTAGGTTCTCCTGCTTGAGCAGGGAGCTGGACTAGAAGACCTCCAAGGTCCCTTCCAACTCCTATCCTATCCTATCCTATCCTATCCTATCCTATCCTATCCTATCCTATCCTATCCTATCCTATCCTATCCCTACCAACCTGCCTTCCATTGAGGACTTGTATACTGCACAAATCAAAAAGAGGGCTGTGATAATATTTACAGACTCCTCGCATCCTGGACATAAACTATTTCAACTCCTACCCTCAAAACAACACTATAGAGCACTGTACACCAGAACAACTAGACACAAGAACAGTTTTTTCCTGAAAGCAATCACTCTGCTAAACAAATAATTCTCTCAACACTGTCAAACTAGTTATTAAGTCTGTATTACTATTAATCTTCTCATCATTCCTATCATGCATCTCCTCCCACTTATGACTGTATGATTGTAACCTTGTTGCCGGTATCCTTACGATTTATATTAACTGTTTCCTAATATGATTTGATTACTTATTTGTTCCCTATGACTGTTATTAAGTGTTATACCTTGTGGTTCTTAATGAATGTATATTTTCTTTTATGTACACTGAGACCATATGCACCAAGACAAATTCCTTGTGTGTCCCATTACACTTGGCCAATAAATAATTCTATTCTATTCTATTCTATTCTATTCTATTCTATTCTATTCTATTCTATTCTATCCATTAAAGTGCATAGCATTAGTGTTAGGATTTGAACATCAGCATCAGTATGTATATGTGCATTTTTATTTTATTTTATTATTTTATTTTATTTTATATTTCTTAACCATCCATTGGAGAGGAGCTCTGGGCAAAATACAATATACTGTCTGCTTCCAGATGTATTGCCATCTCCCCGCCTGATGTGCTTGGGACCAGCTCGTGCTCCTCCAAGCTGGCATCCAGAGACGCATCCAGGAAAGTGTGTAAGAAGAAGTGTGCAACATAGCCCTTTTCCTCACCAGTAGAAATTCTTTGACTGACAGGCTCTGTAGCATACCTTCCCTGATAGAACAAGTGGGACAGGATTTGATGTGATATGATGGCTCAAAGTCATTTCCATAGGTAGACTTGTCCTATGTCATGTAGGGCTTTATATCTTGAAATGAATCCAAAAGCAAAAGGGCACCCCATGCAGGAAAGGTGTTATATCTGTCCATCTTTGTGTACCCAGTATGGCTCATAGTTTGCATCAATAGCTGAAGCTTCTGGATTCTTTCAAAGGTATGTATGTATAAACTGCTTGTATGAAACTGACACATAAGTGTTGAGTCACTCCAAACAAGGCAAAACTGTTGTTGATATTAAAATTTCCAATAAATTTGAATGGTAAATATCAGGCTTCTAAATATCATAGAAGTGGCATTAGATGGTCAATATTGCAAGGCAGAAAAGCAGATTGTACACCACCATGCCTATATTAAGCTACTGTGACAGATCACTGTGTTGAGTAAAGAGTTTTTTGTTTATTTATCCTTTATTCAATTACTGCTCCATTCACAGATACTGTTTCAAATAAGCCACAGAGCAATAAAGAGAGAAAAAAGCATATGACAATCTTGCAATTGAGTAACAAAAATAATTCACTGAAAAAGTTAAACCATGAGCATGTCAATTCCAGACACATTAAAATAATATTTTGTGCTGAAGTAACAAACTTTTAAAGTAACACTAGAAAGTGAAAAGACATTGTGAGATTAAAAGAATTTTCAACATGTGTGTGTGTGAGAGAGAGAGAGATGTCATGTGTCTTGTATCATCAAGCAATTGTATAAACATAATTCATGTTTCTTTCATGGCAAGACAAGTTGTTGTAGATTGTACCAAATATCTATGGTCACCCGTACCTCAAACATTCTGACAATAGGCAAGCATAATTTTCCATAACCACTATTTTGTGAGAATATCCAGAATTCAAATATATCCTAAGTACCATGGCAATAGATTCCCAAAGACTATACTGAGATTCCTTCAAAATATTTTTTTTTATTTTAACAAATCTTGTAAAAGTCTAAAGCCTGAATAGGTTTTGTTCCATTCCATTCCATTAAAGTATCTTCTTCTCCTTCCAGGAAGTTGGTGATCATGAGTTTCTACTGTGTGTACTTTTATTAAGGGTTGACTATGGGATAGACATTTAATTGAATCCATGTAATTTAATTAATTTAAATTTAGACATTGCTCAAGGCTTCTATCTTTTCTATATTCAATGCCATGGATCAATTCAAATTGGCTCATACACTTTTAGGAGTGTTTCCTCATTCCAGAGTACAAGACTGTTTTAGTGATTTATCTGTACAAGTGTCAGCCTTATGAGGTAAATCAAGTTATGAAAGTGACTCTGGAAAAAAAGAACTATTTTTATTGATATAGATTATAGTAACAGAACATACAAGTCTGATTTTGCTTTATTCTCTCCCTCTTAAATCACAGTGAATCAGGAAAGAATTTGCCTGTGTATCTTTCGAATAGTATTTTGTTTTCCAGGACAAGGAATGTTTCAGCCTTATTTGTTCATGTAATGATGTTTGTCTATTTCCTCAAGGTCATCTACCTTACTGGAACTCTATAATAAGTTCCAGTAAGCACAGTTTTGCTTCTTCTGTCCTTTGGCCTTCACAGAACTTCAGTAGTTCAGCAGTGTTGATATGAAAAGTCCCACGAAGGGAAGTAGACAAGATATAGCCCCCGTAGTCATCTACTAACTCTTAAATGGTAATGTTTTCAGAACTGATTAGTTGCTTGGTTTTTCTAACTGAAGAAATACCAAAATAATTTGGATGGAACATTGAAGTTCTGGGAAATGTCTACAAACGAGATCATGGACACATTTTTCACTCTGCTGTTTCAATGAGACCCTCTCTGTGAGATACTCATCTGATATTTTACTATCCTTCAGCAATCTTTTATCCCTCTTAAATTGTATTATCTAGGAAACTTAGTGATCATCAGTTATTCTTGATACCCCACTGCAATTTTTGAAATCTCTTAGATGATGTGCTCATTGCTTGATTTCTTGCAGAAACAATCCTATTTTCTGCTGCAATTTTGATTTGCTTCTATGGCAATAGTCATTTTCTCTACAACAAAAGGTTTGGTATCCTAAGCTATCTTAAAGTAATAGAGTAGAAAACATTTCTCCAAGATTGTGCTTAACTCTTGGGTGTTGTTTCATTTTGGTCAAAATGAAAAAGTTAACATTTTTAATGTGCTAATTTCTCCCAAACATAAATCTGAATGTGCAATGCAATATAAAAACAAAATCTTGGCTTTCCTTGTTTTTGTTTTTGTTTTTTTGTCTCAAAAAATGAAATAATCATTCACCATCTCCATCCACTGAAGAATTCTTCACTGAAGAATTCAAAAATAGATTGTCACTGATTTATTTTAGATATAGAATCAATTATTTATTGCTATGCCTGAATTATATAAAGTGTATATCCACCAGTGTTTTCAGTAAGTCACATACTTTAAAAAAAAAACTATTTGTAATGAATAGGGCTTAAACTTCTGAAGCAATCTAATGATTAAAAATTATAGGTTTTCCCCCAACTGCAAAATAATTACTATGTGGTGCTTTCCCAGCAAAACTACCAGTTGTTGGATGCTATGAAAATATTATGCCTGTTAAATTATTATTGTATGTTTGTTTTAATCTTGATTGGTGAATCCTGAAGGGAACTCTACAGCCCTGATACTCATTATTTTATTATGCTTTCTGTTTCTTTCTAGTATTAAGGATATACAACTTCATTCTACATTCTTTACAGTAGTCTTCCATCGCTTGATCCTGTCCAGATATTATCGACACTAACTCTTCATCCAGCATTTTGAAATGCACATTTATTCCATGTTTTAAAGTTTTTTTGCTGATAAAAGTGCATGAACATAGCAATATGTTCATCCACTTGGAACATATTACAATGGAATGTAAGGGGTGAGATATAAATATGGAAGAGCTATCATCAGATTCTTTAATTCATTAAATGTGTAGGATGATGGATAATGATATATATACAAGGCTGCAACTTTCCAGGAGTCAAAAAAAGTTAACAATGGTTATGTATTTTGCAACATCGTTAGTGATGGGAATACTTGTCACATACAGTAGTCCATATTGGCCTGGATTGCATAGATTGTAGATTTTGGGAAGGGGGATTATGCTTTATGAAGCCAGCTCTTTGCTTTATTGATTAGTTGATCAATACAGGTCGATTCTGTATCAAAACACCATCTGCTTCTTTGTTTTACTTGTTTGTTTAAAAGATTTGTATGGTTACCCATCTTAAAACATAGCTCTAGGTAGTTCACAACAACAATAAAACCCAGAACTATGAAATCATAAAAACAGAAAACTATACAATCAAAACAAGACCCATCTCCTCTTTTTCCTATTGGCCGCTCAAATGTCAATTCCAAATATTCTCATTCTACCCCAGAGACTCCTTACATTGATTTACAACAATGTTCTGTTCCATATTCTGTTAAGCTTTCTATAGAGCTTCATTCAAAGTAGTTAGTCCATGCTCTTGAATTTCAGCTAGTATGCCCATTTGCCTGATTTGGAGTATATAATTTGGTTTTGAAGTTTTATTTTTTTAAGACTAAATTGTTTTATTCCTTAGATTCTTAATTTTATTTGCAATGTTATATTTTATTTCATGTTCTCTGTCTTGACTCTTTGAGAAGGAGGTGGTAGTATATAAATAAAAGTTAATTATTATCAACAGCAAGCACATCACCATCATTATAATCAGAGGTGGTATTCAGCCAGTTCGGACTGGCTTGAGCGAACCGGTAGCAGAAATTTTGAGTAGTTCTGAGAACCAGCAAATACCACCTCTGGCTGGCCCTGCCCCCACCCACCTGCTTACTGGCTAGCCACTCCCAGTGCCCACCCACTCACCACTTTCTCCACCCATCCCACTCTATATATCTTGCCTGCACCACCTGGCCCAGCTAATCTCCGTGCCTTGCCCGCTCTGCTCACCAAAGGTAAGCATGCCACCCACTCGCCCTTTGCCTCAGGGTGGGGCTCAGGTATATGCCATTCCCTGGCTCCAGCCTTGCCCTGGAGCCTCCGTCCACTCACAGTTCACCTCACCCAGGTCAGGGAATGGGCCATTCCCTGACTCTGGCCTTGCCCTGGAGCCTCCGCCCACTCACCGTTCACCTCGGCCAGGTCAGGGAACACGCCATCCCCAGCTCCAGCCTTGCCCCGGGCATCCATCCACATGCCGTCACTCCCCTCTGGCCTCAAACTACAGCCTCCCAGGACAAAGCAATTTATTCAGCCTGCAGCCTGCTGCGCTAGGCCAAAGGGCCAAAGGGTATGGGTGCACGAGGGCCAAAGTGGTTTGGGAATGGACCAGATGGTTGTTCTTACCTGTAAGAAGTTCCATCCGGAAAGCACTGCAGAGGAGATCTTGCAGCCGCTTCTTCCATCCCTTGCCGAGCCTCGGTTACTCGCAGAGATGAACCATGTGCTCTCCGAGTCAGCAGCTGCCTCTATCCACTGCTGCTCTTGCTGGGAGAGCATCTTGTGCAATTTAGCAGCTGTGAGCTGCCACTTTTCTCCAAGTCCCATCCGAAAAACGCTGTGGCTGAGAGAAACAGCATTCAACATGGCTGCTGCTTCTCTGTGCTGCAGCGCTTTCCAGGTGGGACTTAGAGAAAAGCGGCATCTCACAGCTGCTAAATTGCACAAGATGCTCTCCCAGCAGTGTGGAGAGAAGCAGCCGCTGCCCTGGAAAACAGAGATGGAGGGGAGCAGGCCCCAAAAGGCTGCTTGGTTGAGTCTCGCCACATGGCAGAAGCCACGCATGCATGCATGCATGGAAGCCATGTGCGCATATATGTGTGAAAGCCGTGCACGCATGCTCACACTCACATTTTTGCAAATTGGTGGTGGAATTATTTGAAACCCACCACTGATTATAATCCTTCCCAACCTCACAGTAACAACATATATTCACATCCTTCTTGTATAAATGGTCAGTGCAGAGCATGTCCCAAATGGCACAAAGCATATAAATATTGCTGATTGCATATGTGAAAAGAGATCATTTCATGACTCTTCCACGAGCATTATGCTGTGTACTTTCTCTGTGACTCACCTGCTGACAAAATGTTTTAAACTGTTAATCTCATATTAAAGAGCTTTGGTTTTTATAGCCTCCTCCTCCTCCTCCTCTTTTCTATTTTTCTAAAATTCTACAAAGCATATAGATATCATATTCTTGAGGCTTTTAGAGAAAAGTAATAGCCACACTGAAACAATACTTTTATATATCATTGTGTAAGAAAACTAAATTTAGCTATGACTAAACACAGAACCGAGCATTTCCCCATCTAATATTTGTTATCTTCCTGAAAAAAAGAAACTACTTTAAATAATAATTCCACCCAGAACATGGCTGAGAGCCAATGTGTTAATAAATACTAACACTAAACTCATATGCCTCACATTTGATATAATGTTATTTTAATTTGAAATATTTTTTCCACTGGGAAAATGACAAAAATAACATCATGTTTCAGGATCCAATCCAAGTCAATCAACAGGACCAAAGTTTTATTCTTCCAAACATTCAGTCTCATGTTAGAGCCCATCATCAGGGAACTTCTCCATCTTCCTCTATTGGAAGAAAAAATCTTCAATCCTGCTGACTGACTCAGATTGGATCCTGCAACATTATTCTGGGACATGTTTATTTACCTAATTTTACAACATTATGTTTCTCCAAAATTTATATTTAGCATGATTCTATCTCATCTTTTATTTTTCATGAAGTTGATCCTGGTTTAATTTTTGCAGGCTACATTATTATTTCAAGATTACAAGGATATTTAATATATGCATGCATGTAAAAAAAAAAGCAATTTTTAATTAGAATTTATATATGTTGAGTAGAAATTTCAACTGCATTTTTAAAAATTGCCTTTCTTCATACACATTTTTTTTTGCCTTGGTAAATGTTTCTGTAGTAGTGCTCCTCTTGCTCCCACTGTGGTGCAAATGAAACCAAGTGGCTATACTTCATTTACTATATTTATTATATTTCCTGCTGCAAGGACAAAATGGAAATTTCAAGAAAAAAGAGCACAGGGAGCAGAGAGCAAGTGCTTCTATCCAAACCCTTATATGATGGTGCAGCTTTGTCTCCTATCATTTTTTTTAAAAAAACTGCAATACAGATTGGAAGGTTGCAAACAACCTGGAAGTAAAGAGGTACAGTCATTCTTTAACTTATTAAATTAATGCTACTGTAGGAGAACTGATCAATTCCTGGAAAGACTCCTGGAAAGAGAATTCATTGGAGCAATTCCAGAGAATTAGGCCCTAGGAAGCTGCCCAAGGAAGCATTAGGGTGACCCTGAGCTCATTTTTCAATGTCCAGGGCAGTCATGTCAAAAAGTTATACATTTCCTGCTGATATCTATAGAGGTTCTCAGTCATCCAGGTCATGGTTGTCCCAAAGGTGCTTTTTTTTTTCAAGAAGCAACTGGGCTTTCCGGTTTTTCTTTGAAGCTGTTTCACATCCAAGAAGCTTCTTCAGCTCTGACTGGATAGTAGGGAATGGAAGGATTTGTATTCCTTGCAGACAGCTGATCATTTGCATTCTTTTAGCGGGTTGTTAAGATCACCAGGAGGTTTATCTGTGTCATCAGGGTCACCTGATGTTGCAAATGAGTATAGAGCCTTCTTGGAGCTGTTGAAAGGATTGTGTTGTAGACTGGAGATAGATGATGTCGTATCCCTCCCCCTCTGTTGAGAGAGGGTTGTTCAAAGATGGCCACTTTAACCCAACTTTCAAACTAACAATCCTCTCCATCCAAAAAAAGAAAAACACAAAGAGGATTTGGAAGAGAACTAGATAACCTGTCAGTCCTTATTTTCAAATATTTTCTTACTAAACAGAGAAAGAGAATGACCATGAATGAGCAAAAAAAGCAGACTTTCAACTTCCTGTTGACCTCCCATTGAGTTTTCTTGTAGGAAGTTTCTGGGAGAGCAACAGTGGGGAGAGCAGTAGGGAGTGCATCAGTGGGGAAGCCAACAGAAACATGCAAGTACAAGCCCAGCAGGCAGATAAGTCTCCTCTGCCAGGTGGGGAGGTAGTGAATGCATATCAGGTATGTGGATGGGCGCTTAAGAACAATGTGTGAAAATCACAGAGTTGTGTAATAGATACCGCACCATTTGGGGTTGGCACAACATGTATTGAGAAGGGTGCCTTGGAGTGCTTAGAAGTATGCCAGGGACAGCACTCAGAGACAGGGAGGTGGTGATATAGGTGGGGAAGAGTGCGTGGGGGTGGGAAGGATTGCAGATTAGGGTAATTGTGTGGGGTTCTGCAAGAACTGCTTCCAAGACACACAGGGGGTGTCACAGGTTAGGAAAGGAGCATGGGGGTACGCAAGAGATGCTGCATGGGTATTGGCACACAGGGACAATGCAGGTCAGAGAAGATACATGGGGATGTGTCACGAGTGTTTCCAGGATTGCTGTGGCTATCTGCCTACTCACAAACAGTATGGTTTTAATCAAGCCATCTGCTGTTGGCAATTACCTGCAAGCCTTCCCCGCCCTAGTTAATTGCAGGTTAACTCCCTATATAAGCAAGGACCTTTTGCTTGCTACTCGGGCCTAGTCTTCTAGGCCTAAATGCACAGCTCCTGCAGGAAGCTTGGTGCAACGCCGCAGATGGGAGAAGAATGCAGATAAGGACTCCAGACGTCGCTACAGAGAGACTCCCACGGATGCTTGCCTTTTGCTGTTTTGTAGCACGCAAGCTATCATCGGGACTGCTGTTGCTGGACCTTCTTCCTCCCACAAGCTTCAAGCAATGTTTGCTGTTTGAACTGTTTTTACTTCAGGTGACTTTCAGCTGTGAAGCTCGTGCTGCTCACATTATGATTGCCTTGATGATGTATCGACGCCGAAGCTGCTTACCTTCATGCTAGCTTTATTCTTTTGTGAACTGTTTCGGTATTGTGGAGAGGGATCTAGGGAGATAGCCTTGCTTCACATACCCAGATAAGACTTTGTTTTTAATGTGTTTTCTTAAAGACATAGTGCCTTTTAAATGTTTTAAAGTAAATTATATTTTTACACAAGACGCCTCTGTCAGAATCATTTCAGTCTCAGTGTGTTTACTCATGAGCTGGTTCATGGTCCAGGGTACCCCTCAATCCCATTTCGTAACAGTTGGTAGCAGAGGATGGTTTAACGAACTTACGCTCATGTGGTAACATGCTAGACTGGAATGTCTGCAGTCGAATAGATGTTGACTAGGGCAGCAGCAGCAGCAAAAAGTATGAAGTCACAAACTGGACTGTCTGGGGCTCAGGCCAAAAATGTTTTGGCTGAAAAACCCCAAACTCTAATTGATTTAGAGAATAGTGGAGCTGTAAGTTTTGGAGCAGAGGCCTCAACTTCTGAAGGGCCTAAGATAGTGAGTAAACCATCATCACCTAAAGAAGTAGAGACTGGAAGAACGCCACTTCAGGTCTTGAAAACAAATACAGAGGTGGATGATGAGTTTAGGAAGGCAATCCTTCAGTTTTTAGGTTTGCCCATAGTAAGTCAGAACCCGACTGCTGATTCTAGCGAATTATTAAAGAATCCAGCCGTGAAAGGAAAGAAGATCGAAGTCCTACAAAACACCGGATCGGTAAGAGACTTTCAATCTTTTCCTAAAACCCCCACCTCAGACCATAAGTGGAGAATGGGGGATAACAGACTGCCTGATTCAAATGTTCCTGCTTCTTTGTTAAACCAGCATGGCCAAGTTGATATTGCGCCACCTGCTGTTGAAGCCATCATAGATCAGGCCATAAAGACTTTAGCTCCCTTGATGACATCAATGACTTCTGCTAAAAATTTAAGAGACTCTCATGTTGAGCGTAAGGTTGCAAGTGTGATAGAAACTTTGGCAACCATTTTAGGCAATGGTTTGCAGGCACCATCAGCTCAACAAATAGTAGCTGCACATACCAAAGCACCCCTGATGTCTGCGACTAATTCAGCACACGCCACGAGTGGGATATATCCATCCGTGATGACATCGACATCCAGGACGGTTCCGGAGGCTGCCTCAACTGAAGATAGGAATTTGGGAGCGCGTCCAAAAATTCCTAGAGATGTGCACCAGAGAGGACCCTCAAGCTTTTGTGATCAAACCAGGATGAGCGTTGCATCTGCACAACCTGAAGTTTTAATCCCTCCCATTGGGGAGGAACGATCATCAGAATGCCTGATGGAAGACACTGTGCTGTGTGCTTCCATTCCAATGCCTTATTGCCCATTCCAGGACGGACCACATTTTGAACATCAATTAATGTCTGTTTCCATGTTTAATAATGTACAGGTCCTTCCTCCTAATTTTAAAAGTTTAAGTGTGGGTGGAGGAAATTTTAAGGAATGGGTTAAAAGTATTCAAGTAATTTTAATGAAAGAGAATGTTTTATCGTTGTTGTTAAAATCCCCACCTAGACCATGGTCCTTAGAAGTTGATCTTTTACATCATAAGGCCTTTTGTATTTTATTGATGTCCATTGACCCTGCACTATATCCCAGTATACCTAGTAACCTGACTGTAACAGAAGTTTGGGTGAAACTGCATAAGCTATTTTGTTCAAAAAGCTCCCATGTTACAAACAGAGTTTATAGGGAGTTCTATTCCGCAAGGTTGAAGGTGGGAGTAGATATTAATGAACACTTATGTGAGTTAAACAGGTTAAGGCAGGAATTGATATTGAGGGGGGAAACAGTGTCTGAACAAACCTTCATTACTGTTATACTCAATTCCCTTGATCCTAGCTGGGATAATTTTATATCGCAACTGGATAATGTTAGTTGTAATAACTTATCTTTAGAAGTGTTATCTGGCAGATTGATTGCAGAAGATAACTTGCGAAAATGCAGGGCGGCTTTTCATAAAAAGGAAAAACCTTTAAGAAGGCCAGATAGTTCAGATAGAGCATATGCTATCGGAGAATGCTTCAGTTGTGGTTCAAAAGAACATTATAGAAGGGATTGCCCACAAAATGTAAATGCTAGGGCAAGTGTAAAGACACCTTCTGATAATAAATGTAAAAGGAGGTCACTTCCTCCCGGCAGAAAGCCAAGTGGAGACGTTCCTAACCACAGAAGGGGTAAAAAGCCAAATGGAGGCAACAAAGGGAACAATCCCAGGTTTAATGATAGTTCTGTAGGTATAGTGGAAACTACTGAGTCAGAACTTACAAGGGAACAGCGAGAGCAACTGTGGTTAATGGACAGTGGAGCCAGTAACCATGTTGTCAGTGACCGAAAGTTGTTTGTTAATATGAGAAGGCATCAATCCATGGTCAAAGTTGCAAACGGTAAAAAGGTGAATGTTGTTGGCATTGGAGATGTTTATATTCCTGGGATAGGAAAGATTCATGGAGCATTGTATGTACCAGAGATAGATCATAATTTGCTAAGCCTAATGAGGATATGTGAGAACCCTAGAATGAAGATTCTGTTCTCAGAAGGAACAGCTGTGATCAAAAACAACAAATGTGTGATTGGGGAGGTTTTGAAGATAGGTGGCTTGCCTTATTATTCCCCCAATACGAATGCTGAGACCTGTAGTGATAGCAATTATACTATCTCATTTGGTAGTAACAATGAATCACAGTTAGAACTAGGTGATGAGGATCAAGACTTTCACCAGAGGAAGCCTTGTAAAGACAAATGTAAAGTTAATAAAAAGTTTTTAAATTTTAATTTAGAGTCAGATAGTAGGGAACCTGAAAATGCTAATGCAATTTCTATAGGAGAGCCGTTGCACAATGAATGTGCTCACTTGATGCATCGCAGGCTAGGTCATGTGAGTTTTCCTATAGTGAAAAAGGTAACCGAACACTCAAGGGGAACCAAGATCAATGATTGTAACACATTTCTAGATTGTTCAATTTGTAGGAGTGCAAAGTTGAAGGTGAAATCTGCGCCCAAGCGGTCTCAGAGGTACTCTGAACACCCGTTTCAGCTCGTCCACATGGATTTGGTGGGTCCATTCACACCTTCCGTGGGTAAGAGACGATACTTTCTTACCATAGTAGACGACCATAGCAGATTTGGATTCGTTTTTCCCCTAATGTCCAAGAGTGAAACGTTGACTAAGTTTAAGGAATTTTGTAACTTAGTCCAGAACCAGCACCAGGTCAGAGTTAAGAAGATCTTAACTGACAGAGGAACTGAATTTAATTTGAATCAGTTCTCCAGCTGGTTGAGGAGTAAGGGCATAGTCCACTTACGCACCGCGCCTTACTCTGCGTTTCAGAATGGCGTCGTAGAACGATGCAATGGCGTGTTACAAACCATGATGCGGTGCGCCCTAGAGGATTCCGGATTAAACTTCGCGTATTGGGTAGAAGCGGTTAGATACGCGAATTACACCTTGAACCGAGTGTGGTCTAGTGTGGTGCAGAAGACCCCATACGAGGTGCTATACGGCCATAAGCCTAGCTTGGCACACCTCCACGTTTTCGGGGTGATGGCCGATGTTCATGTCCCGAAGAAGCTCAGGAGAAAGGGAGACCCAATCTCTGTTAAATTGAGATTTGTTGGTTATGAGCAGGGCTCCAAGGCATTTAGGTTTGCCTACCCTAACGGGAAATTAATGATATCAAGGTCTGCCACTTTTCACGAAGGAGCCAATTGGAGTAAGATCCATGCCAATGAGATTCTTACTCAGAACCCTTCCCGTAGTTGTTGTAGACGAGCGGAGGATGTATCGGAGAACCTACCTGAGGATAGGAATACATCTGGTTCTGGGAAGCGTGCATCCCAGGCACCCTTGAAAGGGGTATTGAAGCGTAAGATGGGGGTAGCCAGGAAGGATAGGCACCCAGCTTCTGAGATGCATAGTGATAATCACGAGGTAGATGACTCATCAGATGACTCTGATGTGAGTGACTCTCCTAAAGGCAGACCAGTTAGGGTTACCAGGGGCAATAAGCCTAAGAGGTACAACGACTTTGTTACCTCAGTCGACCAGGTTTTGGCCACCCCTCAGAGATATGAGGATGTGTTGGCCTTACCTGACCATGAATGACAGAAGTGGCTGGCCGCCATGGATACGGAATTAGACAGCCTGAAAAGACTGGATGTATTCATGCCAACAAGATTGCCCAAGGACAAGAGGGTGATCGGCACCAGGTGGCTTTTCAAACAAAAGCCCATTGAAGGTGGGGGCTTTATCTATAAGGCGAGACTAGTGGCGCAGGGATTCTCGCAGAGATTCCCTGACGATTATGAGGACACCTTCTCGCCCACGGTGCGCCCTGAGAGCGTGAGAACAGCTCTCACCATCGCTACCATGCGAGGCGAACATGTATATCAGTTCGATATTCAGACCGCGTACCTGCACGCCCAGTTAGACAAAGAGCTGTACGTGAGGATTCCTCAGGGAGTAAGCCATCGGAAAGACGATGTGTGGTTGTTGAACAAGAGCCTATACGGCTTAAAACAATCTGGTAAACGATGATACGAGTGTCTCACAAAAAGCCTGATTGAGATGGGCTTTTTACCATCGTCGGCTGACGAGTGTGTTTTTGTCAAGGAAGATCAGGGCATTAGGGAAACAGTACTGTTGTACGTCGATGACATACTATATATTTGCAGATCAGAGAACAGGCATAAGAAGTTCTCTGAGGACCTAAGTAAGAGTTTCGCCTTAAAACCATTAGGTCACATTAGCAAATTTTTAGGGATGCAATTCATAAAAACCGAGAAGGGGTTTCGGCTCTCTCAGGAAGATAAGATTCAGGAATTGCTTAAAAAGTGTAGCATGGTAGAGGCGAAGCCATGAGATACCCCTATGGCAACAGACTTCCTTAAGAATATGTACACTGAGAGCACGGAGTTTGAGGATAAGACCCTTTACAAGTCCGTGATTGGGTCGTTGTTGTACATTGCAAATTGGACTAGACCGGACATCAGTCTAAGTGTAAATGTGTTATCTAGACATTTTGAACATCCCACACAGTACCATTGGAGCGGAATCAAACGACTCCTGAGATATTTAAAAGGTACTGTGAACTATTCATTGTTATTGGAACCAGAAGCAACTAGAGAATTAAGATTGAGTTGTTTTTCGGATGCCGATTGGGCAGGGGATGTTAGATCTAGAAAAAGTACCTCGGGGTACATTGTATACCTAAATAGTAGCCCCGTGTATTGGTACTCTGGGAAGCAGAAGTTAATTGCAACTTCCACAGCGGAAGCTGAGTATGTCAGTTTGTCCAAAGCTTCCAATAACCTAGTTTGGTTCGACGATCTCCTGGTAAGCTTATGGAGGCAGCCCATGCAACCTATAAAAGTCTATGAGGATAACATGGCTGCCATTAACATATCAGAAGCTGATGCTGTAGGCCAGAGATCGCGCCATATTGATATACAAAACAAACATGTGAGGCAATTGGTGAAAACAGGTTTCATTAGGACTGTGTATTATGAAACCAAAGAACAGGTAGCGGACGTGTTTACCAAACCGCTGCCCCGTGACCAACACCTCTATCTTCTGGGTAAAATGTCGATGGCTATGTGAATGTACTTACCATTGATGTATATATGTACCCAATGTAGAATGTATGTTTGTTAACCAGTCAAATAGCCGCAGAGAAGGGGATTGTCACGAGTGTTTCCAGGATTGCTGTGGCTATCTGCCTACTCACAAACAGTATGGTTTTAATCAAGCCATCTGCTGTTGGCAATTACCTGCAAGCCTTCCCCGCCCTAGTTAATTGCAGGTTAACTCCCTATATAAGCAAGGACCTTTTGCTTGCTACTCGGGCTTAGTCTTCTAGGCCTAAATGCACAGCTCCTGCAGGAAGCTTGGTGCAACGCCGCAGATGGGAGAAGAATGCAGATAAGGACTCCAGACATCGCTACAGAGAGACTCCCACGGATGCTTGCCTTTTGCTGTTTTGTAGCACGCAAGCTATCATCGGGACTGCTGTTGCTGGACCTTCTTCCTCCCACAAGCTTCAAGCAATGTTTGCTGTTTGAACTGTTTTTACTTCAGGTGACTTTCAGCTGTGAAGCTCATGCTGCTCACATTATGATTGCCTTGATGATGTATCGACGCCGAAGCTGCTTACCTTCATGCTAGCTTTATTCTTTTGTGAACTGTTTCGGTATTGTGGAGAGGGATCTAGGGAGATAGCCTTGCTTCACCTACCCAGATAAGATTTTGTTTTTAATGTGTTTTCTTAAAGACATAGTGCCTTTTAAATGTTTAAAAGTAAATTATATTTTTACACAAGACGCCTCTGTCAGAATCATTTCAGTCTCAGTGTGTTTACTCATGAGCTGGTTCACGGTCCGGGGTACCCCTCAACCCCATTTCGTAACAGGATGTGGCATAGATTGATGAATGTGAAAGGCGTCGACTGGGAAGTGTACACAGGAGTGCCTTCCTCCCTGTTCCCCCTTCCTCTCCTCCTCCTTCCTTTCCTTCCTCCTTCCCTGGGGGTGAGGGGAGTGAGAGATTGAGAGACTGGCTGGGAAACTGTCATGGAATATGGAAAATGAAGATCATGTGACCACAGCAGTGCAGCAGTCACAATTTTCTCAAATGATATTCTCTTGGGAATCATTAATGTCAGATTTTGCATGCCTTTTGTAAATTTGCCCATTTGAGATATCTTAGTGCAAAACTTGTTGCTCTGTGATATGTTGTTTTGCCCACTTATAGATCATAATAATGATAACTGAAATAATATATAGATGTAGCAACCTAGAGAACTATATGATGACAGAATAGGACCCTCACCATTTATTTGGGTTTGCTGTGATTGGCCATGACCAATCTGGCCGCCATTTTGCCAATAGCTTTTCATGAAAAACATTTTATTTCAAAATTCCAAATGTGCTAATCAGCCTGAAATTAGAGACTGTGCATTCTTTAAAATGTTATGCTACATAATTAATCTGCCTTAATTGTTTTTATTTGTAAGATAAATAAATAAGCTGTCTACCTAGAATTACAATCATTCTGTTCCATCAAAATGTTCCATTGCTTTCTCCTCAGTTATATAACTTTGTAATCAGTGCAAGACAGAAAGCTAAATCAGCAGAAAAAATGAGAAAATTCCTTATAGGTCTTTTCTAATTCAATTAACTATGATTTAATTTTTCTTTGGAGAGTAAATTACTTGTTATTAAGGGTATGTAATATTTGGAAAAATAAACCTCCTTCTAGTTACTTGTTCTGACATGTAGAAGTTCAAGTGTCTGACACAAAAATGTTTTGAACCTGCGGGGAAAAAGGAGTCTCTGATGCTCCATGTAATTGGAAAAGGTTATTTTCTAGAATGTTAAGTTCATAAGATCTTACTCAGCAAAGATTGATGTTCAGCTAGATAATTAGCAATTAGCAATCATGAGCAACATTTACACAACTACAAGTGAATTTGACATGATAATTTTCATTGAATTACTAGAACATGTTTGCAGACATTAGTGCCTGTCTACATTTAAAATGCAAATAGCACTCTACATCTAATTGATTTGTAAGCCAAATTTGTAAGTAGAAGAGGCAGAGAAGATAACAGAAGAATCAATTGAAGACTGTATACAAAATGGTTTGTGGGATGGGGAGACAATGGAAATAATATGACCAACATAAACTAACCAACTCTGTAGAATGGGGATAACATACTGCAAAACATACAAGAAGTTGAAAACTTTACTGAGGAAAAAAGGAAAATAAAGAATCAAAAGTGAAATACGTATAGTAGAATAATTGTATAACAGGTTTAACAAACTTTGGATCCCCTGAATAAGGCTTTGAATCAGATATTTATTTATTTATTTATTCAATTTGTATGTTGCCCCTCTCCGAAGACTCAGGGCGGCTCACAATGCATTTAAAATCATTATTAAAAATATTGAAGAATTAAAAACATTAAGAACATTAAAACTCATTCATACCATTCATGGCTGGATCTCACCAGATCACAAGAGCAAGATCAACGGCCCCAGGTCTGCTGGAAAAGCCAGATCTTCACCGCTTTTTGGAAGGCCAATAGGGTGGGGATGGTCCCGACCTCAGGAGGTAACTGGTTCTAGAGAGCTGGGGCAGCCACAGAGAAGGCCCTCCCCCGCGGGCCCGCCAGCCGGCATTGTTTAGCTGACAGGACCCAGAGGAGACCAATTCTGTGGGATCTTACAGGTCGTTGGGAGTTATGCGGTAGAAGGCAGTCTCGAAGATACCCTGGCCCTGAGCCATATTCCTGTGAGATTTTGCAAAACCAGCTGCAAATTTGCTTAGTGTTATTCTAGTCCCAGGTTACAAAAGTTCCAGAATGTTCTGAATCGCGTCCGTCTGATGTAGCTATTATATTACATTAACATTCTAAGAATCACCAACAAAGAACATTGATCCACCTCTAGCATTACTATCCCAGTGATCAATAGGGTGGTATCAGCTGATTTGACTGGCTAGGTCTACAATATGCCTTCTTAATTCATTTTCATGCCTTGTATCTTTGAAGCTTGGTGGAAGAAGATGAGCATCCCAAGTAATTAGTTAAAACTAAAGAGCCTGGTGGCGCAGTAGACTAAAGCACTGCTATTAACATCAGCTGCCTGCAATTACTGCAAGTTCAAATCTCACCAGGCTCAAGGTTGACTCAGCCTTCCATCCTTTCTAAGGTAGGTAAAATGAGGACCCAGATTGTGGGGGCAATAAACTGACTTTGTATAAAATATATAAAAGTATGAAGGCTATTGCTTAACACATTGTAAGCCGCCCTGAGTCTCCGGAGAAGGGCAGCATATAAATCAAATTTAAAAAAAACAAAAAAACAAAACAAAACCCAGAAGTAAATGGATTCCTGTGAGCATGAGTCATATGGAATCATAAGTCCTTGTAATTGTTTAGATGGATTATTCTATACAGTGAATACCATCTGTCTC
Source organism: Pantherophis guttatus (assembly GCF_059756535.1). Taxonomy (NCBI): domain Eukaryota; kingdom Metazoa; phylum Chordata; class Lepidosauria; order Squamata; family Colubridae; genus Pantherophis; species Pantherophis guttatus. The sequence goes on from NC_142066.1 coordinate 75,770,973, forward strand.
TCAAAGAGCAGCTGGTGACATAGTATCCTTCAATAATAGAGAGGATTGCTCAAATTGTACATACAGGAACTACAGTCAGGTCCAGAAATATTGGGACATTGACACAATTCTAACATCTTTGGCTCTATACACCACCACAATGGAGTTGGAATGAAACAAACACAATGTGCTTTAACTGCAGACTGTCAGCTTTAATTTAAGGGTATGTACATCCAACTCAGGTGAACAGCGTAGGATTTACAGCAGTTTGCATATGTGCGTCCCACTTGTTAAGGGACCAAAAGTAATGGGACAGAATAATAATCATAAATCAAACTTTCCGTTCTTAATACTTGGTTGCAAATCCTTTGCAGTCAATCACAGCCTGAAGTCTGGAACGCATAGACATCACCAGACGCTGGGTTTCATCCCTGGTGATGCTCTGCCAGGCCTCTACTGCAACTGTCTTCAGTTCCTGCTTGTTCTTGGGGCATTTTCCCTTCAGTTTTGTCTTCAGCAAGTGAAATGCATGCTCAATGGGATTCAGGTCAGGTGATTGACTTGGCCATTGCATAACATTCCACTTCTGTCCCTTCAAAAACTCTTTGGTTGCTTTTGCAGTATGCTTTGGGTCATTGTCCATCTGCACTGTGAAGCGCTGTCCAATGAGTTCTGCAGCATTTGGCTGAATGTGAGCAGATAATATTGCCCAAAACACTTCAGAATTCATCCGGCTGCTTTTGTCAGCAGTCACATCATCAATAAATACAAGAGAACCAGTTCCATTGGCAGCCATAAATGCCCACGCCATGACACTGCCACCACCATGCTTCACTGATGAGGTGGTATGCTTAGGATCATGAGCAGTTCCTTTCCTTCTCTATCCTCTTCTCTTCCCATCACTCTGGTACAAGTTGATCTTGATCTCATCTGTCCATAGGATCTTGTTCCAGAACTGTGAAGGCTTTGTTAGATGTTGTTTGGCAAACTCTAATCTGGCCTTCCTGTTTTTGAGGCTCACCAATGGTTTACATCTTGTGGTGAACCCTCTGTATTCACTCTGGTGAAGTCTTCTCTTGATTGTTGACTTTGACACACATACACCTACCTCCTGTAGAGTGTTCTTGATCTGGCCAACTGTTGTGAAGGGTGTTTTCTTCACCAGGGAAAGAATTCTTCGGTCATCCACCACACTTGTTTTCCGTGGTCTCCCGGGTCTTTTGGTGTTGCTGAGCTCACCGGTGCATTCCTTCTTTTTGAGAATGTTTCAAACAGTTGTTTTGGCCACGCCTAATGTTCTTGCTATGTCTCTGATGGGTTTGTTTTGTTTCTTCAGCCTAATGATGGCTTGCTTCACTGATAGTGACAGCTCTTTGAATCTTATCTTGAGAGTTGACAACAACAGATTCCAAATGCAAATAGCACACTTGAAATGAACTCTGGGCCTTTTATCTGCACATTGTAATTGGGGTAATGAGGGAATATCACACACATGGCCATGGAATAGCTGAGAAGCCAATTGTCCCATTACTTTTGGTCCCTTAACAAGTGGGAGGCACATATACAAACTGCTGTAAGTCCTACACCGTTCACCTGAGTTGGATGTACATACCCTCAAATTAAAGCTGACAGTCTGCAGTTAAAGCACATTGTGTTTGTTTCATTCCAACTCCATTGTGGTGGTGTATAGAGCCAAAGATGTTAGAATTGTGTCAATGTCCCAATATTTCTGGACCTGACTGTATATAGCCCTCTCCTAAAAGATCTACCACTTCTCAGCAGGAACAGGAGTGGTATATTGACAGGAGATATAAAACCATGATATAACAATTTCCTAGGATTTACTCAGTTTTTGCTAACCCTAATTAGAAAGATGTTGAGAGTCTTGAAGTGTTTCTTTTTCCCCCAGCTGAAGAGCACATTACAGAGAAAATCACAACATGGTTTGTGAATATTTTTTTAGTAGTCATGGATGAATAATTATCAAGTGTCCCTAACATTCTTTCCTGGTATAAATGAAATCCTAGGTCCCTATCTTTGTTTATTCATACCTCTGTAGAGTATTACATGGAATTTACTTTGATCACAATCAGAATGAGACAATTTTGGAACTAGCCAAGGTCCTGCAAATTATCCTACCTGCTAAATTCTGTGATCCACTATTCATTTTCAATCTTGTCTGAAATTGTACAAAAGTTGGTTTACTTTAATAGGTAGTCCTCGACTTAAAACAGTTCATTTAGTGACCATTCAAAGTTACAGCAGTACTGAAAAAAGTGATTTATGACCATTTTTCACACTTACGACTATTGCAGCTTCTCCATGGTCACATGATTTACATTCAAATGCTTGACAACTGACTCACATTTATGACAGTTGCAGTGTCAGTGCCCCTCTGACAAGCAAAATCAATGGGGAAGCCAGATTCACTTAACAACCATGTTACTAATTTAAGAACTACAATGATTCACTTAACAAATGTGGCAAAAAATATGTAAAATGGGGCAAAATTCACTTAACAAATTTCTCACGTAGCAACATAAATTTTGGACTCAATTGTGGTCATAAATTGAGGATTACCTGTAGTTCATGGAACTGGTTCTGCTTTGGAACAAAATTATTAGTATTAGTATTTATTAGTATTAGTCTATATATATATAAAAGCGAAAACCACTCATGCTGTAATCACAAAATTTCCAGAACTGTAAAGCCTACAAACTTGAAATCTGCCACGTATGTTCCTCTTGGCTTCTAGGTGCTCACTAAGAAAGGATTTTTCAAATTGACCATCAGAGCATTAGTATTTCCTATATTATGATTAACACACTCTGATGCTAAGGAGTTCTACTTCCCCTCCCCACCTGAAAAGAAATCTGTTCCAAATGCAAAACACAAGCAGAGGAGAGGAGTTTCAGTTTCAGTTTTACTTTCACAGCAGCAAGCATATGGATAGGGGAGGCTTCTGTAGGGCAAGCCTGATGGAAAGAAGGGGATAGGATAGGAGAGGCTTCTGTGGGGCAAGTCTGAGGGAGAGAAGGGGATAGGATAGGAGAGGCTTCTGTGGGGCAAGTCTGAGGGAGAGAAGGGGATAGGATAGGGGAGGCTTCTGTGGGGCAAGTCTGAGGGAGAGAAGGGGGGAGGAGAGACCGATCGTAATTATTCATTAATTTTCAAACTGTAATTTCAATTTATCAAGCCTGATCACATAGTTTCATAGTGAAGCACGGGTATCCAGCTAGTATTATAATATAAGATTTAATCTTCAATTCAATTCACAGTCTGGGACTGGTAAAAACGTAATGGTTCAAGTCCTAACCAAGAACCTAAGAGCTGTTAAGGTAACTTCTGAGTATATAGGCAGTTCTGAGTAAGGTGGTTTTTTGCAAAGTCAGAATATTCAGGTCTGATAAGTTCAAAATTTCCATGTATCTAGGCAGCCCTTTGGGTATTTCTCCAAGGGCTCCTACTACTATTGGTACAGTTTTTTCCTTCAGAATCACTCAACTTCAATTTCCAGATCACAGAATTTCATCATTTTCTCTAGTTATTTTTCTTCAATTCATGCATCACCTAGAATTGCAATATCAATAAACCAGACTTTTTCTTTTTCACAATATTGATATCAGGTGTGTTGTGGGCCAGATATCTGTCTGTTTGGATTTGAAACTCCTACAAGATATTGACCTGTTCATTTTCAAGAATTCTGTCAATTTGGTGTTTCCAGTAATTTTTGCTGCATTTGAATCCAAACTTCTGACAAAGTTTTCAATATATGATTTTGGCAACTTGATTATGTCATTGTAGATAATCAGTTTGTGACATTTTGTTGTTAGCCACTGATAAGGTGATCCACTGTTTCATGTTTCTAGTTGCATAAGTGACATTTGCTGTTGTTACTGACTTGTTGAATTTTTGCTTTCATGGAATCAGTCTGCAGGGCTTGTTCTTGGGCAGCAAAAATGAAGTCTTCAGTTTCTTTCTTCAGCACCCCTTTCTTCAGCACTCCTGACCTCAACTATTTCCATGTTAGCTTTCTATCTACCTTTCTTTTAGTGTCCTTCAGGTATTGAGTGTGCATAGTTAGAAACTTGATGTTCAATGTTTCATTTTGATATTCTGCTTTCAATGTCGTTGTTTTCAAGACCATTCCTTTGTTCACCCCCTTCAGCAAAGGTTCTTTTGCTTTTTCTAATGTAGTCATTTAAGCTGTGTTTTTTCTCTTCCATAGTTTGTTTTACCCGTAAGTCTTCTGCCACTCTGAGATCTAGAGATCTAGAGAAGTACCATCTATCACTATCACTTTTTGGGTGCAGAGCATGGTGCATTGTCATTAGTTTTCTAGTCTTTCCATCCAAGTTATCAAGTTCTAGCTGAGTCCAATCAATTATTCCAGTTGAGTATCATATTACAGGCACTGCCCAGGTGTTAATTGCCTTTATGATATTTCCTCCACTTAGCTTTGATCTCAAGATTTTTCGGACTCGCTTTATGTATTTTGTTGAAATAGCTAGCTTGACTTTATAGTGCAACAAATCAGAGGCTTCCAAAACTCCTAAGTACTTGTATCTTTCTTCTGGTGTTATTGTTTTTATCAATTCTTCACTAGCAAGTTGAATCCATCATCTTCAACAAATTTTCCTGTCTTAACAGCAATTGTTGCACATTTGTCAATGCCAAATTGCATTTCAATGTCTCTTCTAAATTCCTTAGTACTTTTCAGCAGTGAACCCAATTCAGATTTGTTTTTCCAAACAGTTTTAAATCATCCATGTAGAACAAAAGGGATATTTTCAAGCCTTTTTTTTTCCAATTCATAGCCACAGTTTGTTTTATTCAAAACGGTTGTTAGTGGTGCCATTGAAAGTACAAATATCAGAGGTGACAATGAGTTGCTTTGGAAGACTCCTCATTTGATTTAAACTTCACCAAGTTCTTCTCCACAGGCCATCAACTTAGTTTGCCATAGCTTCATGGAAGTCTTCAGGAATTTGTGGAAGTTTCCAAAAATGTCTAAGCATTTCTCAATCCAGCTGTGTGGAACAGAATCAAATGCTTTCTTATAATCAATCCAGGCCATGAACAAATTTGTTTGTCTTTTCTTTGAATTCTTCAAAACCAGTTTATTAATCATCAGTTCCACTTTGGTTCCTCTTCAATTTTTGTAGCACTCTTTCTCTTCTACCTGTAACAAATCCTTGTTTTCTAGATATTCATAAATTGTTGTTGTTAGTTGCAAAGTTGTGTCTGACCCATCACAATCCCATGGACAATGTTCCTCCAGGCCTTTTTGTCCTCTATCATCCTCTGGAGTCCATTTAAGATCATGCCAACTGCTTCAGTGACTCCATCCAGCCACTTCATTCTCTGTCATCCCATTCTTCTTTTGCCCTCAATCTTTCCCAGCATTAGGCTCTTTTCCAGTGAGTCCTTCCTTCTCATTATGTGACCAAAGTATTTGAATTTCATCTTCAGGATCTGGCCTTCTAAGGAGCAGTCAGGGTTGATCTCCTCTAGGACTGACCGGTTTAATTGCCTTGCAGTCCAAAGGACTCACAGGAGTCTTCTCCAGCACCATAGTTCAAAGGCTTCAATTCTTTGGCACTCAGTGTTCCTTATGGTCCAACTTTCACAGCCATACATTGCAACTGGGAAAACCATAGCCTTGATATACACATTTGTTGGCACAGTGATGTCTCTGCCTTTTAGTATGCTGTCTGGGTTTGCCATAGCTTTCCTCCCAATGGTGTGACCTAGTCTTACTGAGTCATTAAAACACATGAGTAGTCCCAAAAACCTCTTTTATTGCAACAGCTGTGAATTATTTTCATTCATAGCTGAGTCCCAATTAGTTGCAAAAAGTCCTTCGGGATAATCACCAACTTTTTTTTTTGAACATTTTTTTAAATTTATTTTTAAAACATAAAACATAAAACAACATCTTTTTAGGAGCAAGAGTTTGGCCCGGTATAACATAGGTAAAATTCCCAATTTCATCCATTAACATCTTAAGACAAAAAAACAAAAAACACCCAAATCTAAACCCAATTTTTATCATTCAATCTAGCATCTTATTCTAACATTTAAATTTCTATTATGTAGTCACCCTAACTCTTAAACTTCAAATCCAAACAGCACTTTATAGTATTCATTTATCATTTTAACAATCAGTATTTCATGTATTTTCTGTACTTCAAAGACCCAGATCAAGTCAATGTTTCTTTTAGAACATATCTAATAACCAATATAAAATATTTTATTCCTCTCTGAAAGACATTTTAAAGTCAATATCCGTTCTTCATTCCTCCTAGGTTTATTTTTAGCTGGATTGCAGCTTAGTTAGCTGGTTTCCAGGGATGCTTTCCTCCACTCCTAACCTTATTTATTGGCTGGATCACAGTTAGTTTTAACTGCTTCCAACATTTTCACTCCTCCTAGGTTTATTTTTAGCTGGATAACAGCTTTTCAGCTGTTTTCCAGGGATGCTTCCCTCCACTCCTAACTTATATTTCGCTGGTTCACAGTTTAGCTTTAACTGCTCCCCAGTATATCTCCTTCTCTCCTCCTAAATTTATTTTTTACTGGATCACAGCATAATAAGCTGCTTTCCAGGGATGCTTTCCTCCATTCCTTACCTTATATTTAACTGGTTCACAGTTTAGCTTTAACTAGTCCCCAGCGTTGCCTCCTCCACTCCTCCTAAGTTTATTTTTGGCTGGCTCACAGCTTTATTAACTGTTTTCCAGGGATGCTTACCTCCACTCCTTACCTTATATTTAACTGGTTCGCAGTTTGGATCTAACTGCTGTACAGCGTTGCCTCCCCCACTCCTCCTAGCTTTTTAGCTGGTTCACAGCCTAGTCAGCTGCTCTCCAGGGATGCTTTCCTCCACTCCTAACCTTATACTTGACAAATTCACAATTTAATTTTAATCATCTAATTCCCAAAATCATACTTCTTTAGCAATTTAAAATAGCAATACGTTTTGAAATATATCTTCTTTCCTACTCTCTCCCGAATTATTAATTCTCCCATTTCCTATTTGTTTCTCGCTTTTCTCTATAAAACAACATTTTAAACCATTTATAGACCAATTCACCATAGTTATAGAATCTATAAACAAATCTTATTATTCAAGAATTCATTCCCATTCTCTTATTTGCTATAGAAAAATAACATTTTAAACAACTTTCAAATCCATTTTCTATAACCATTAAAATACTTAATATTTTTAGAGAACTCTTTCAAAGTATTCACATTTTTTCTATTAATAACGTTTCTTACTTTAAAAATGAGTGTGTATAAGTAGTTCTTAACAATATTCAAAGCTTCATTCACATTTCCTTATTTTCTATAAAGAACAATATTTTTAACCATTTTAAAGAGAGTTTTCTGTAATTGTTAAATCTATCAGTCATTCTTATTGGTAATCAAAGATTCATTCATAATCTTCATATTTCTTATATCTTACAGCATTTTAAACCACACTTATTAATAAAAAAAATTTTTTTAAAGAAATTTCTTTCAAAGTATCCACATTTTTCTATAATAATATTCCTCACTTTAGAAATCATCATCTATAAATAGTTCTTTGTAATATTCAGATATCCACATTTCCTTACTTTCTATAAAAAAAACAATATTTTTAGCCACTTTGGGGAAAAAAACAGTTTTCTATAATTATTAAATCTATCAACAATTCTTATTAATACTCAGAAATTCATTCATAATCGTCATATTTCTTGTAGTTTTTTCTATATTCCCATTCCCCCCCCCCTTTTTAAATACTTCTTTCAATAATAATAAAGAAAGATAAATTTAAGAAAGAGAGAGGGAGAGGAAAAAAGAAATAGAAATATGACAAAAAATATCAAAAGGAAAGATTCGAAAGAAAGAAAAAGGGAAAAAGGAAAAGCAGAAGGAAAGGAATGAGATAGAAAAATAATACAAAGCAAAGAAGAAAAAGGTAAAAAGGAAAGAGAGAGAGGAGAGAGAAACTCTCCTCCTTACATTGTTTAGGAATCAATTACATAAAAAGCATTTACATCCATTTTAATCAAACTATGGTGTTTTTCTCATTCTGTCCAAACTCTTTCTTCTTCTCCCCCCCCTTTTTTTCCAGTTCCAATATCCATAAAGTTATAAAGACTAACAGATTTAGTTCTTTTGTATTCCATATATGGTATCATCATGTCCTCTTCTAGGGATACACCCTTCTTCTTCAACACCATTAATCAGCAGTTTTAACTGTTCCAAATAGCTTCTTCTTCCCAACTGTCCGTAAGTAGTTCAAAAACAAATTGAGTACATCCAAAATCAAACCTCCTTAGTTTTCCCTCAATATACTCCAGTTTAAGAAATAAGAGACAAAGTTTCTTCTTTAAATAGCAAGGAATACACAATTTGCAGTTTCCACTTTCACTTCTGTTAACAAACCATCTTAAACTCCCTCCGCTTATTATTCTCACAGCTTTTAAAAAGACATTTCGTTTCTTCTTCTCCTTCTTTCTCTTTACAGCTAATCCATTCTCCTTAATAACCAAAAATCTATCTAGAAAAACATTTAATTCCAAAAGCAGATAGTAGGTATTATCATCCTTTAAAGGGTCTTCTCTTATCCTTGTTAATTATTTTAACTCTTTGGCCCAAATAATTCTTAGCCGCTGTTAGGGCCAGAGCATTGTTAGTCCCAAATATTTGAAAGCTGTTCCTGCCTGGGCTAATCCTACTCACCCGGCATTCAAACAGCTTGCTCCTGTGTCTCCTCCAGCACTTTGCTTGTCCCGGCTGCCGCGGCTTT